>NC_134132.1:8460000-8727500 GCF_040939455.1 Microcebus murinus
GAGAGGCCTTGGCCAGCTCCTTCCTCTACAAGCCTCTTTGAGCCCATCTTCCATGTCCCAGCTGCCTCCTGCCTGCCTGGCCCTGACCCTGCCCTCCAGGTTGGATTGGTATGCCAGGCTCTGAGAGGGCCAAGGAGAGCTGTGTCCTCTACTCATCAACTTCCATCTGTGGCACCTTCGTCCCTGAGGAGCAGACTGCAGCCTGTTCACCCCAACCTTGCCCTCCAGGCCCTGCTGCCTTCTGCCTCCCAGGCCCTGAACTTGCCTTCCAGATCAGGTTGCCTGCTATCTGCATGCACCTGAGAAACTGGAGAGTCCCTCTACCCACACGAGTCCAGAGATTGCTGCTGCCAGTGAGCAGGGAGGTTCCAGCAGACAGAACAACAGGCTCCCAGCCACCCCCAGGGTGCCTCCCATCCCACAGACCTGAGCCAGATGGCAGGTGTCATATTGTTTCTCTACCTACTAGGCACCTTTGTCCTTGCTTCAAAGAAAAAGACACAATTACAGATCCTGTGGCAAAATATTTTTCCAATTTAAACTAAAATTTTAAAAGTGAAAAGAAAAATTTATTGAGATATTCATTTAACTATCATTTTATTTGAGTTGTGTGAATGGGACAGACCCTAATGTTCCTTCCCATCAGCTACTACCTCTTCTTTCCTGTGAAGAATCCATAATTTTGTTGAAGAATTCAAAGATACTGTTTTCAGGGAAGTTGAGTTCTTCCCTAGGCCCAGGGAAAAAAATCAAAATTGGTCCAAGCCATCAATGAATGGTATTCCCAGTTTTTTTTGTTTGTTTGTTTTTTGCTGACAGTTGCTATAGGAATGGCCAATTAGATATGGGTAGGGAGTTGTTTGAAAAATTCTTCCCCAGTTGAAAGAAATGTTAAAGGAAAAAAAGCCATTGTCTTTCACATTATTTTGTGATCTGTGATGCCTTGAGTAGCAATCCTTTGGGATAAGGGAGAAAACCCCAAGATGAAAGCTGACTTGCTCAGGATGGTAGAAGAGAAAGCCGGTAGGATGTGAGTTCTTGATCAAGTGCTAAAACTCCTGACACTGTGTTGGGAAATACTTCTTGATTATGTCAGTTTGGTGCTCTGTTACTTGCAACTCTAAGTATTCAAATCAATACCAACATTTTTTAAAAAACTAAGATAAAGTATGTTCATAGATAAAAAGAGATTGACATTTAATAAAGTAGACATTTAGCAAAATAACTGTAGTGTAAATTTTTGACTCCACTTAATTTTTCCCCAGAATAAAGGAGTTATCTGTCTAGGTCTACTGAATAAAAATAATGCAGAGGGGAGAGTTACCATTAATATCTGGAGTACCATGTAATCTGAATAAATTACGTCAATAAATTTCATTTATTATTTAATTAAATGTTAGCACATTATTCTTCTTGCATGCACCAGATTATTGTTCAATGTTTAACTTACTTTTGTCACATTTTTCCTTCTAAGCAGTTGGGAAACTTGAGACCTTGGCCTGAGCTTTCGTTCTTTATTTCTCTCTGTTAAGTGGAGACTTGACCTTAACCTCTGTTTCTAAACAAAGCATTGTTTTTTTCCTTTCCATAGCTACTGATCATGGTTTTGTTCACTGGAGGAAAACACAATCCTAGGAAAAAAGGGAAGGACAAAATTGAGACTGAGAAAGCTGTAGGGCATTGATTCTAAGTGCCAGGGATGGCTTACAGTTAGTATGATCGCTGTGGTCCCTGGGTGCTGATTCAGTGTTCTCTTATCAAAAGAATAATTCTCTCATTCTTACTTTCTAAAATGTGACACTGCATTGCAACACTGTGTTTAAAAACAAGAGAAATCTTTCTTCTCTCTCCACAGAATGGTTTATTCATTATCATCATCATCTTCTAAATTCTTTAAAATATCTCCAACTTCAATGAATTTGTACCAAATGCTTAATCTCAAAATTCCTTCTTAAGTATCCATTTAGTTATTTTGATTTCCACGGCAATTTCTTCTGACCTTTTAGTTATGGTTTTGTCTATAAAGAGGCAGAGTTTAGTTTTTTTTTTTATTATGTAAAATAAAGTCCAATTTATATTTAGTAGAAAATAGCTGTCGAAACATTAGCTTTCAATATTTTGATTGTTGTAAGTTATAGTTTAATGTTATAATTATGTAGATGTACTCCTTAAATTTCGGCGGGGAGAGATTTGGTGGTTTATTATTTTAGAGGTGTTTAATTTCTAATAGAGGAAAATAGTTAAAGAGAGGGAGGTTGTAATACAATTATCTACATGCATCTTCTTGTTAGCTGTGATGAAATATTAGAACAACAGGACCGATGTAATTATTTAAATATTAATATATGATCATAAATCATTCAGAACAGAGCAGCATCTAGCAGGCTAAACATCAAATGAGAGATTATTCTTATTTGGAAGTGACTCATTTTAACAAGAAGGTAAATTAGAAACTACTCCTGGGAGAAGTAAGGTCACCTGCTTAGTTACAGAAGGATCCAGTATTCTCTCAGGAGGAAGCCTGCAGACATACAGCTCTTACATAAAAATTTTATGAGACCAACATAAATTTATTTCATGACTCTAGATTGCTTTTGCTAATTTGACATACAATAATTAAATCACTTCAGTTCCTTTCAGATTTCTACTCTAAAATTTAGCTTATCGTTATCCTTAATTAGCTATGTCAATTGTGTTAATGGTATAGAATTTGCATTAATAATGAAAACGATATAAAAATCACATTTTAGGTTATAAATAATATGCAACCCTCATTCAATAATTCTCTAAACAGAAATGCTCATTGGCCCTAAAATTGGAGGACCAAGCTGTATGTTTTAAAACGTGGTGGAAAAGTTCAAAAGGAAGACAGAAAATTTGATGAATGCATAGAGGCCAAGTTCCTAAATAAGGATAGACACTAATATTTGTTCCTGTTGATTCCTATGATGTAGAGAGATATTTTTTATGTAGACTGAGGTGGAGAATAATCTGCCTTAGGTCACATAATAGAGCTTGACCGTCAACTCTGAAACTTTCTAGTCTACCAGATGGATATACAACAGTTTGACCAGAAAGTGTCAGGACATAGAAGGAAGCCTTCTCCCTTCCTTAAAGATCAATGTGTTTTCCCGTTGCTCTAGTTGTACTGTTTTTGTTGAAATGCTAGGCCAAAGATAAATTTATGTGTTTTACATTTGGAAAAATCAATGACTTGATTCTGTTAAAATTGATCGTAGTATGAGATGCTTAACTATAGAAAAGATTACACTGTATCTAATAAGACTTATGCTATCATTTAATTTGATGAGTTCAAGAAACATTTGTAAAATCATCATTACCAAATAAAAGCACAAGTAAAAGAGAGGCCATTGGAGCAAGTCATTACCTTGTCACGGTCTCACAATATTTTTTTTCTTTAATACCTATAAATTGTCTTTTTTTAATATGAAATTTCTATTTTCCCTCTTCCTCCACAGTCGGACTTAATTACATCTTCCCCAAAGCAAGGGTATGGTCAGTGTCTAGATAAATAGGCACAGAACGATTCATGGCAATCTGCTTTCACCTCCTCAGTGTGATAGAGTGGTGTAATGGAAAATGATGCCCAGTCACTGGAAGCCATGCAGACATCTCCTGTTCTGTGTGCAAGTGTATGTCAACCTTTAAGCCAATGATGGAATTAGAATCATACTTTGGGACTGGCACAGGTGAGAGTGGCTTACCCTAATAAACTTTAACAATATTTTACTGTAACTTAAATTACTTCAGAAATTATATTGGGGCCATCAGAACAAATTTAGCCTAGTTTTGAACTGATTTTCTTTTTAACTTAGTAGTCCTGTCAATTAATTTATTTATGATATGGAATTATAACTGCCTTCCACACAATGCTCTATAAGTAATTCCTGTTGTGGAAAAACTTGTTTTGCTGTCACAGTGGTATGCAATGTTTGGCAAATGGAGGGGGATATTTGAGATGGAAAAAAGTGACGTTATGTGAGGGCACAAAAAAAGAAAATACAAGTTTGATTGAAGTAGAGAGCTTATAAAGGGAACGTAAGTATTAAAAGTGAGTTTTGGGGCAGATTGTGGAATACTTCATAGAGAGTGAGATCTGTAGGAATGTAACTGATTACTAGACTGTTGTGACATGGAGTGACTGATTTAACTGGAAGCAATTTATCTGTTGGAAAGGAGAACATTCTAAAGGAGGTAGTAGTTTAGTTAGGAAGCTGTGGCAGTGCTTATTGCAGTGAAGGATTGCAAGTTTTAACTTTTAGTGTCTTTTTGACAGGGACTAGTCTCTCAAGACTTCAGTTTCTCCATCTATAAAGTAAAAGCTTTTACATTAGATAAATTCTATGATTTGGTATGATTTGTAAAATACTGAAAATATAACTCCTCCAAGATACAGGCCTGAATTTGAGCAGCAACCATCTAAGAAGAATGAAAGATAAGAATGGAAAACAAGTAGGTGGGAGGGAGTAGTAGGGCATGGGTAAATTCACTCCCAACAGGTACAGTGCACACTAACTGCGTGAAGGGCACACTTACAACTTTGACACAAACCGTACAAAGGCAAATTATGTAACCAAACCATGTGTACCCCTGTAATATTCTGAAATAAAAAAAGAATGCAAAATAAATGCTTTCATTAAAGAAAACAACTGCAAAAAAAATATTATAACAAAAGTTACAGAACTTGGTTACTTACTGAGTATATACTTTTGTCATTTTATAAGACATTCAAAGAAAGGACTTAGCTACTAAATTATTATAATTACTAAATATATTTAAGATAGTTTCACTTCTTTTCCTTTTTTCTCTGCTTTCTTATTGTTCTGTTTTAATATTGTGTTTCTCCTCAAACTTTTTTGGAACTAGAAACCAATTTTAAAAAAATCTAAAAGTTTGCCTTTGGGCTGCAACTAGTAATACTGGAGAATTTTTCAGAAGTTTATGAGAATAAAAAGAGGTTAAAAAAAAACAAAACAGAGCTTACATCCATGCCTAATACTCCTAGGGATTTCATGTAATATAAAATAATGTTATAAAATAAAAGCATGAGAAGTATTTATAAAAGTTATAGAATATTACTTTTTAGGAAGGATAATACAAGTCTTATTATAGTTACTCTCTTTCAAATGAATTCTTTGTTACTTAAAATTTATATAACCTAGAGATGATTGTATGCTTCTGGATTAGTGGCTATAAATGTAAATAGCCAAGGACAATGTATACTCCTTTACATAAGTGTAGCGTCTCTTATATTTAGAATATTTCTTGTGAAGGAATATCAGATCATAAGTAAATAAGAATTTCCTTTTCTAAACTAAATAATACAGAGATGAAATAAAGTAAGTATGAAATGCATGAGTGAATGAAGGATGAAGATTTAATTTTTTAAAAATGTAGAATGGTTGTATCTTCCAACTGTGCCCAGGGAGAAAAATATAAAGAAAGATACCTGAGTGGTTGCATGGTAGCTGCTTCTCTTGCTATCACCAGCACATGTCAAGAAAAGCCACAGGGATATGGAATGATTCTTTTAAGACTATATCCTCAGAAACAAAGAATGGTTTCTTTGCTATACAATATCTACCAGTTTCTCCATTTCTAACTTACAACAGGCTAGAACTTAAAAAGATAACTCCATTTACAGATTATGTAAAATGTATAAACCTAACAATCATAGATATTCCTGAGAGAGAGGAAAAATAAATGTTTTGAAAATCTATTTGAGGGAATAATTGAGAAAAACTTTCCAGGTCTTGCTAAAGATGAGATATCCAGATAAATGAATCTCAGTGAACTCCTGGGATATTCTTTGATAAAAGGACATTATCAAGGTATATAGTCATCTGACTATTTAAAGTAAAAGTGAAGAAAAGAATCCTACAAGCATCAAGACAGAGGCTTTACATAACTCACAAAGAAAAATCCATCAGACTTCTCAGCAAAAAACTTACAAGCCAAAAGGAACTAAGGTCATATCTCTAGTTTTCTTATACAGAATAACTGTCAGCCAACAATTTTATATTCTGTAAAATTAAGTTTTATAAATAGAGAACTAAAATTTTTCCCTGAAAAGCAAACATTAAGGAAATTTGTAACCACTGGAGTGACTCTACAAGAAATGCTCAAAAAAATTCTAAACATCAAAATAAAAGGTTAATATTAACAAGTATAAAAACACGCAAAATTATAACTCACAGGGTTTATAAAATAATACCATGCCAAATAATATGGGGCTGCAGTGAGCTGGGATTTTGCCACTGCTCTCTAGCCTAGGTGATAGAGGATACCTTGTCTCAAAAAAAACAAAACAAAATGAAACAAACAAACCAATCTCAATAACACAATGGACAATACAAAGCAACTAGATAACAATCAACATGATGACTGGAACAGTATCTCACATATCCATATTAACTTTGAATGTAAATTGTCTAAATACCCCACCTAAAGGAAATAGAATGACAGAATGGATACACACACACACACACACACACACATACACACGCACGCACACAATCAATCCATCTATCCCATTTATTGTCTGTGTTGAAGAGACCCACTTAACTCATGAAAATTCTTACAGACTGAAGGAAGGAGAGGAAAAAATATTCCTAGAAAATATAAACCAAAAGTGAGCAGGAGTAGGTATTCTTATATCAGATACAACAACCTTTAAATAAACAATAATAATAATAATAAAAGACAAGGTCATTATATTATGATAAAGGGATCAAATCAATATGAAGAAATAACAATAATAAATATATATGCCATAAAACTGGAGCTCCCAGATTCATAAAATAAATACTACTGGCCCTAATAAAAGGGATAGATAGTAATACAATAATAGTGGGGCACTTCAACACTCCACTGACAGCACTAGACAGATAATTGGGGAAGAAAATCAACAAAGAAGCACAAGACTTAAACAGGACCCCTCTCAGAAGAAATGAGCTACCAGACATTTACAGAATATTCTACCCAACAAATACAGAATATACATTATTCTCATCAGCACATGGAACGTTTTCCAAACATGATTACATATTAGGGCACACAACAAGTCTGGAAGATTTAAAAAAATCAAAATCACATCAATTACCTTCTCAGACAAAAGATATAAACAGAAAATTTTCAAAACAAGATGGCCAAAAAATATGAAAAAAATGCTCAACATCTCTAATCATCAGGGAAATGCAAATCAAAACCACAAGGAGATATCACTTAACTCCAGAGAGAATGGTTTTTATCAAAAACTCCCAAAACAAATGTTGTAGTGGATATGAGAGATAGAAACACTCATATATTGCTGGTGGGACTGCAAACTAGTACAACTTCTATGGAAAATAGTATGGAGATACCCGAAAGAACTAAAAGTAGACCTACCATTTGATCCAGCAAGCCCTCTACTGGATATTTATGTAACGTAAAAAAAAGACACTTTATAAAAAAGACACTTGCACTTTATAGCAACAAAATTCACAATTGCAAAGATGTGGAAACAAACCAAGTGTGCATCGATACATAAGTAGATTAACAAAATGTGTTATATGTATACCATGGTGTACTACCCAGCCATAAAAAGGCTGAAATAATATCTCTTGCATTAACCTGGATGGAACTAGAGGCCATTCTTCCAGGGAAGTATCACAAGAATAGAAAAACAAACACCACATGTACTCATCATGTAATTGAAACTCATTGACCAACACTTATGTGCACATATGGAAATAGCATTCATTGGAAATCAAGCAGGAGGGGGGGGTAAATTTAGACCTAATGGGTATAATACATACTTATCTGGGGATGGGCACACTTATAACATTGACTTAAATGGTACAAAAGCAATTTATATAACCAAAATGTTTGTAACCCCCATAATATTCTGAAATAAAATTTTACAGAAAGTAACTTCTCAGATAAGAGCAGAAAAAAATTAAAAATCAATCCCTAGAGGAATTCTCAATATTGATAGAACACTAGATAGTTTAAATAAGAAAAGAAGAGAGAGGATTCAAATAAGCTCAATTGTAAATGAAAAAGGGGACATTAGAACTTATACCACACAAATACAAAAGATTATCTGAGACCACTATGAGAACTTCTATATACACAAACTAAAAAATCTAGATGAAATAGATAAATGCCTAGAAACATAAAACCAATCAAGCATGAATCAGTAAGAAATAGAAATCGTGAGATCAATAATGAGCAGTGAGACTGAATCATTAATAAAATATCTCCCAACAACAACAACAACAACAAATTCCAGGAACAGATGAATTCATAGCCAGATTCTATCATATGTACAAATAACTGGTACCAATCCTACTGAAATTGTTCCAAAAGACTAAAAAGGAGGGAATCTCTCTAACTCATTCTGTGAGACTAGTATCACCCTGATACCAAAGCCAGGAAAAGACATAATAACAAAAACAGGAAACTACAGACCAATATCCCTCATGAACATAGATGTAAAACTCCTCAACAAAATACTAACAAATTGATCAATAGAACATGAAAAAGATAATACACCATGATCAAATGGATTTCACCCCGGGGATGCATTTGCAACATATGCAAATCAATAAATGTGATTCACCACATAAACATAATTAAAAACAAAAATCTATATGTTCATTTCAATAGATGCAGAATAAGCATTTGATAAAATCCAGCATCCCTTCATGATAAAACACCTCAATAAATTAAGCATAGATCAACCATACATCAAAATAATAAAACCATTTATGACAAACCCACATCCAGTATCATACTGAAGGGGGAAAAGTTGGAAGCTTTTTCAACTTCTTTCCCCCCTAAGAACTGGAACAAGATAAGGATGCCCACTTTCACCGTTCTTATTCAATTTAGGACTGGAAATCCTAACCAGAGAAATCAGGCAAGAGAAAGAAATAAAGGGTATCCAATTTGGAAAAGAAGAAGCCAAATTATCCCTGTTCACTGATGATCTTCTGTTTAGAAAAGCCCAAAGACTGTTATGTAGTTCTTTTATGTAGAAAACCCCAAAGACTCCATCAAAAAAACACCAAAAAACATAACTCTTAGTTATGATAAATGAATTTAGTGAAGTTTTAGAATACAAAATCAACATACAAAAAATCAATAGTGTTTCTAAATACTAGAAATGATCAAGCTGAGAAACAAATCAAGAAGACAATCCCATTTACAATACCTACAAAAATTCTTAGAAATATATTTAACCAAGGAAATGAAAGAAGTCTACAGATATATCTACAAAATACTGATCAAATAAATTACATATGACACAAACCAAAGGAAAAAAATCTCATACTCATAGATCATAAGAATTAATATTGTTAAAGTGACCATAATTCCCAAAGCAATCCATAGATTTAATATAATTTGTATCAAAATATCAGTATCATTTTTTTCACAGAACTTAAAAAAATCTTAAAATTCATATGGAACCAAAAATATCCCAAAAAGCCTAAGTAATCCTAAGCAAAAAGAGCAAAGCTGGAGGCATCATATTACCTGACTTCAAATTATAGTACAAGTTTATAGTAACCCAAATAGCATCACACTGGTATAAAAATAGACACATAGATAAATGGAACAGAATAGAGAAACCAAAAATAAAGCTACATATCCATGTCTACCTGTTCTTTGACGAAGTTGGCAATAACTACACTGGGAAAGGAAACCCTATTAAAAAATAGTGCTGGGAAAATTGGATTGCCATATGCAGAATAATGAAACTGGATCCCTCTCTCTCACCATATATATTAGTGTAAATCAGCTCAAGATGGATTAAACACTTAAATATAAAATATAAAGCTTAAAAATACTAGAATAAAACCTAGGGAAATCATTTCTGGACATTTGTCTAGATAAATAATTCATGATTAAGGCTTAAAAATCACAGGTAACAAAAACAAAAAAACAATAGACAAATGGGATCTCATTAAATAAAAATTCTTCTACACAGCAAAAGAAATAATTAGAAGAGTGGACAGACAACTTACACAATGGGAAAAAATATTTGAAAACTCTATTTTCAACAGAGGACTAATATCCAGACTATACAATAAACTCAACTCAGCAATAACAAAAATTCAAATAATCCCATTGAAAAGTGAAAAAAGGACATGCATATATATTTTTCACAAGAAGATATATACAAATGGCCAACAAGCATATGAAAAAATTATCACCATTACTAATGATCAGATGTAAATTTATCAAATGCAAATTCACACCACAATGAGATATCATCTTACACCAATAAAAATAGCTATCATTAAAAATACAAAAAGTAACATGTTGCTGAAAATGCAAAGGAAAGGAAATGATTACATATGGTGAGAATGTATATTTGTACAACCTCTATGAAAAACAGTATGGAGATTTGTCAAATCATTCAAAGTTGAACTTCCATTCGATCTGTTAGTCCCACCACTGGGTGTGTACCCAGGGTAAAAGAAGTCACTATATCAAAAAGGTATGTGCACTCGTATATTTATCACAGCATTATTCACAATAGCAAAGATATGGAATCTACCTAAGTGTCCATCAGTGGATGATTAAATAAAGAAAATGTGGTATATATACACACTGAAATACTATTCAACCATAAAAATAATGAAATCATGTCTTTTGCAGCAATGCGAATGAAACTGGAGGCCATTATCTTAAGTGAAACAGCTCAGATACAAAAAGACAAATACCACATGTTCTCACTTATTAAGTGGGAGCTAAATAATGTGTATACATGGATATTGAATGTAGAGTGATATACAGTGGAGATTCAGAAGGGGTTGGCAAGGGCGTGGATTATGAGAAATTATTTCCTATGTAAAATGTACATCATTTGGGTGATGCACAAAAAGCTATGTAATAAAATTGCACTTGTACCCCATAAATTTATATAAATTTAAAAGTAATAGATACAACACCATAGCAAACTTGGGAAAAATATTTGAATAAGCACTTTGCAAAAGAAGATTTTCAAATACCCAAAAAGACATTAAAATATATCAAGACATTCTTAGTATCATCATTCATTCAGTGAATGCAAATTAAAACCACAAAGTCACATGACTGTACCACCAAAAGAATGGCTAATTTATACACAATAACTTAAATACAATAACATGTAGAGCAAGTGAAAGACTTTTGGAACAGCTGGAAGTTTTGTAAACTGCTGGTGGGAGCTTATGTTTGTACAGTTACTTTGGAAAACTGGCAGCATCTACTGACGCTGAACATGTCTCACCCTATCACCCAGCAATCCATACTCAAGTACATTCTCCAACAGATATTTTTATAAATGTACACTAAAATGTGAGTACAAAGATGTTTATACAGCACTGTTCATATTAGCCAACATCTGAAAACAGCCCAAATAATGGTCGAATATTTGTACAAAGGAATGCTATGTATAGCAATGGAAAGGAAAAAAACTACGACTATTTGCAATAATTTGGATCAATCTCACAATTACAGTGTCGAGCAAATAAATCAGACATAATAAAATATGTACTGTATAATTTCATTAATAAAACTTCAAAGCCAGGTATATCCAATCTATGATGATAGAAGACATTGTCATTGGAGAGAAGAGAAAAAGCAGTGTCTAGAATGGTTGGGGTACTGGAGGTACTTAATGGGACCTGTGGCTCATCTGGGTGGAGGATGGTTCATCTGGTTTGTTCATTTTGTGAAAATTCATAAAGCTACATGCTTTTGGTTTATTTGCTTTTGTGGTTAAAATTTTAACTTAAGCCTTGTGAATACTGTCATATAAAAAGAATACATGTCTTTTGTAATAAATTATGAACTATGCCTAATCTTGACTACTCTAAATATTTATAAAAATAATTTCTTAAAAAGATACAGAAAGTGCCAGATGTGTATCTAAAAATGAAAACTTTTTTGAATGAGTAGACAGATAGAAACCTATAAGTATATTGCAGCTATAATATTTCAGAAATGCTAACTGATGCATGCCAAGCATTTTGTATACCTACAATCCTTGGAGCCACTGAGATTAGCCACAGCAGCATAGAGCTTTGGGAGTGAAAGTGGCAGGAGGCCTGGGCCATTTATTGACTGGTTTCTGTATTGGGCTGTGGTGGCCCTATTCCCCAGAGCATAGGTTAAACCCTTGTGTGCTAGTGGGGCATGTATAAGAAAAATGTGTTCCTAATCATGAGCATGTAAGTCTGTAGCAACTTTTTTTTTTAAAGGACATTGGAGAAAACAGCGAATAATCTCAGTATCCTTAATAAGCTCATATGAACTATTTGAACAAAAGAGTTATTCCTATGAAACAAAAATAGCTTTATTAATAAATTGCAAATAAAAGAAAATTTATGAAAATCTTTTAATCTTTTAATATTATTTGTATTTGCAGGAATCCAGAATTTATCAGAATAGAGCTTTATGCAGACTTACTTGGAAAATTATGCACAATATTGACTTCCTGAAATGTAATATAAAAATTTTGGTAAGTTCTTTTAATGCTGAATTTGAAGGAGCAGTAACATACCTAGCACATTTGCAATAAATATATGTTGCATGAGTAAGGGAATGAATGAATGATGCATGACCACCCAAACCTAACTCTCACCTTGGAAAGGCTTCAGGGCAATAGTTCAACTGTCATTTTTTCAGGAAGCAGTACAATTTTCTAAAAAGCAGCTTCTCCTTTTCCTGGTTTCAGATGTTTGGGTGATAGCAATCACTGCTTTTCATGTTGATTTATTAGATAATTGACCAAAAACAAAGCACAATGAAGTTCTTTGTCATGCATGGATGGGAAAAGGAAGTGAGGGCAAGTATTTGAACACAACTGGATTATATTTTAAACTTTGTAATCACCAAAATACCGCTGTAAAGGGAAGTTGGTAACTTTGAAATGGAAATGATTACTAAAATGCACTTCTGAAATCAAAGTTGAAAGAAAATCTCTCTTTCGCTTAGCTAATTAGCAGTTCCTCCCTTGAGTAATGTATGTGGTAGTTTCTTCAAACCTCAATGTCACCCTTTTAAGGTGACATAACTGATAATAGACAAACACTTTATCACATATCAGTACTTGTTTTAGCAATTGGCACCCAAAAGAACAAACCACAACCATTAGCATGAGTGTAAGATGTTATGTTTTTTTGAAATAAATGATTTTTGATAAAAATACCTCATGTCAGTGTAGCTGTTCACATTTTTAAGTACTTTCATGTTTATTTTATTCTTTTAACCACTGTGTTTAGTGCCCTGGATTACTATCTCTAATTTTGGAGATAAGATAAACTTGGTGACCTGCTCAAGGTGTCTCTCTCTGAGAGAACAAGCATTAGAAATTGGTCTTTGAAATTTTAGTCCAAGACTTATTTTTCCCCAATGCATCATCAGTTCTGTTTGTTTTAATGGCATGGTAGCAAGCTAATATTTTTTCATGTCTTTTTAAAAGAGTATCAATTTTTATAACTACACTAGACTTCAGACGAATGGTCATATATACTAATTCAAATAATTTGAATAATGGAGGTATTATCTAGTAGATTTGGGTAGATAATATAGGTAAATACATTTTAAAATCTACAGAATCCACTGCATAGAGCTATTAAATTGGCAAAGTCCTAACATTTATTGATTACATTATCAACCCAGCTGGGGACCAGGATGAAATTCTATCAATGGGCTACTAATACTGAACAACCTCAACCTTTTGCAGTGTTCAGGGGCAAAAAAGCAGGTATGAAATAGGGGTAAAGCCAGGCATTGTGGCTCATGCCTGTAATCCTAGCACTTTGGAAGATAGAGGCAGATTGCTTGAGGCCAGGAGTTCGAAACCAGCTTGAGAAATGTACAGAAATCCTGTCTCTTTAAAAAATAGAAAAAATTAGGTGGATTTGGAGGCACATGCCTATAGTTCCAGCTACTTGGGAGGCTGATGCAGGAGAATCACTTAAGCCCAAGCATTTGAGGTTGCAGTGCGCTATGATGATTCCACTGCATTCTTCCCTGGGCAATAGAGTGAGATCCTATCTCGAAAAAAAGAAAAGGAAAGAAAAGAAAGAGAGAGAGAGAATGAGAGAGAGAGAGAGAGGGAGAGAGAGAGAGAAGAAAGAGAAGAAAAGAAAGGGTAAATTGTGAGGGGTCAACAGTCCCTTTAAACACATATTAATAGCTGGAGTCATGAGGATCACTTCCATTAGCTCTATTAGGGTCATATAGAGTTTATGGGAACTTCATTTATTGATGTAAATTTTTGAGTACCTGCCATAGGCCAGGCACTATGCCTAGTGCTGGGAGCACAAAGAATGAGGTACAGTGTGGCTCTTAATTAGCTCATAATCTCTGGGTGGAAACAAACATGTAAAGTCCAATATTTACAATTCAATATAACAAGTACTCTAATAGAGGTTTATAAAAATGCCATGGGAACCCAGGGGATTAAATGTGGAGCTAAGTAATGGAGATATGCAAGTGTTAACAAGCAGATAGCATTAGAGCAATGCCTGTAAGAGGAATACATCTCCATGTACAGAAGACAAAAGAGGCTATTCTAGACAGGGAGAATTACTTATATATTGGCACAGCTTGTGGTATTACTGAAAAGAGTGGGAAGTTATTTATGGTGTGTGCTTAGCGTATGTTTTTGAGACAACAGTAGCAGAACATGAACCTGGATATATAGGTTATTGTAAAGATCCATATATGTAATGCTAAAGAATGAAGACTTTGTAGGTGAAGGGAATGTTAGGAAATTTGGGGAGAATTGCTAGATAAGAATTATGTTTCAGGAAAGCAGCTAGATGATGCACTGCGAAGTAAGATAAAATCTTACTGTTAGATGTGTCAAGTTCTATGGCATGAAGATACGGTATCTTAATTTTTTTTCATTTCATACCAGAATTAAATGGTAATCCTTTATCTTAAGATCAGCAAGAGCTTCTAGGGCTTAATGAGAATAGTGAGTGCTGATGCAACATTATAGAACAGAGGGGGATATATTGTGGTAAATTAAAGCATTTTCTTTTGTCTAGATATATACCTAGAGTTACTTATTTCTATTTATATGACTTGTACAAGTGAGTTAAACTTTCTGTGCATGGGTTTTCACATGTAAAATGGGGAAAAAATAGTAGTATCTTCTCCATATGACTGTTTTGAAGATTAAATGCATTATTTTATGTGAAATGCTTGGATAATCACCTGGCACTTGGTGCTCAATAGTTTTAGCTGTGATTATTCCACTAGAACAGTGGTTTACAACTGGGGGTAATTTTGCCTCCCAGAGGACGCCAGGCAATGTTGAGAGAAGTTTTATTTTGGTTTGGTGCAACTGGGAGGGAAATGCTTACTATATTCAAGTGAGTGAGGCCAGAGATACTTCTAAACAACCTACAATACACAGGAAAGCCTGCCACAAAAACGAATTATCCACCCTAAAATATCATTAGTGCCAAGATTAAGAAAACCTGTGCTAGATAATATTTTTTTTTTGTCTGAGTTACTTAATGACAATTTTGATCAGTTAGCTAGGATAAAAAAAATAGGCTGATTTTCCCTGTCAAGTTAATCCAGATCTAATTAAGTTAGATCCAGGTATGAAACTGAGTAAAAATATGGAAAAGATCCCAATAGATTTTATAAGTCATAGTACTTTGCCAGAAGCAAGAAAGGTTGGTTGGTTTTTTTGTGTGTGTTTTTGTTGTTGTTGTTGTTGTTGTTTTTGTTGGTTTTATTAGAATGTTGGAAGCTCACTGAATCTCCAGGATATCCAGAGACCTGGCCATGGTTGTCTCAGAGCCAAGAATAAGTCAGCAAATTATGTTGTATCCAGGAAAAATAATGTTCAACCACACATATAATTATTATCTCCAACTACTGTTCAGCATCTCTGACACTAGGCACCAACACACAGGCACTTCCCTGCAGATGTTTCAGAAGAATCAGTTGTCTTTGCCCTGTGCTTGGTGGAAGATTTGATTTCTTCCAGATGGCCACCACTTGAAGATGCTTATTTCCTTCTCCAATCCTCATGTGAATGCATCTGATGTACAGAACAGAGGTAACACTAGAGCTCTAGCTGCAAGAAAATCTTGGAAATTAGATTTTAAGCTAATCCAATTGGCTTCCAATCTAAACTATTTACCCTCCATTATGGACAGAAGCCATTTAAAGTTCCATTGGTGCTAAGCGAGTATCCTAAATGATGAATGTTCTTCACCTTATATTGTGACCCCAAACTTCACCGTGTACGTGCATAAACCCGTTTTGGTCCTACTTGTATGTTTCCATTAACTTTTATTAATAGGCGAGGCAGGTTTTTAGGGCATACCTCAGACAACACACCACTAAATAACTAAGATTAACCATTCCAGTCATTAGACTAAGTAACTCAATATCCTGTTCATACAGAGGCAGAGGGTGGGAGAGACCTATTGTTGAGTAAATCAAGTGTTATGGGTTGAATAATGTCCCCCAAGAAAGACATGTTAGAGTACTAACCTCAAGTACCTCAGAATGTGACCTTATTTGGAAATAGAGTGTTTATAAGGAAATCAAGTTGAAATGATGTAAGTAGAGAGGTCCTAATCCAGTATGACTGGTGTCCCTATAAAAAGGTAAAATTTGGACACAGAGACAGATTCACACAGAGGGAAGATGATGTAAGAGACACAGGGATAAGAAGATTGCTATGTGAGTACAGTGATGCATCTACCAGCCAAGAAACATCAAGAATTGCCAGCAAACAACAGAAGCAGAAAATGCAGAGAAGGATTCTCACCTAGAACTGTTAGAGAGAGCATGGCCTCCCTGACACCTTGAGTTCAGATTTCTAGCCTCCAATACTGTGAGACAATACATTTTTGTTGCTTTAAACTCTCCAGTTTTTGGCCTTTTGTTATAGCAGTCCTAGGAAACTCATTACAGCATTATTTCCTCAGGTTCCAAGGCCACTGAACCAACAGAGCTTGTAATCATGAGGACACAGAGCATTCACTTCAGACCTGCAGTGTCCTGCTATAGAATGATAAGGTAGGTCACCAATTACAATGCTTATTAAGTGAAGGGCAGTAAATAGTCACTCCTCTTTTGAAAAATGTATAAGGTATGGGAGGGCCAGAATCTGGTCTTTTTTATCAATACGTCTTCATTATAGCTGGTACGATAACAGTACCAGCACATGAGAAATGGTCAATATTTTTGTTGAATTAAAAATTGGAAAACAGCAGATGCTAACCTGCAGGTTTTCTTTTTAATATTAGGAATGGTTGGGCCTCTTTAGCCATGAAAGAAAGTAGCCCATTTCAAGGAATTAATTGCAGTTGTAAACAGCAAAAAGATAATTAACAATGCAAGAGCTGACATAGGTAAAGGTAACTAGAAACAAAAGCCAGGTAGAGTACTTAGCTTCATTAATGTGTCAGGATATTTCTACTCTGACACAGGAGGGACAGAAACATGAGCAGGTGAGATGTGAATATAATTCTGGAGGTGAAAACATGGAAGTTGGGAGAGTTCATATAGGTTGGCTTCTAATTTCCTGGTAAAGTAGTGAGCTGGCAGCCTGACAAAAATAAGTGGGCAGGGTGGGGACACAGGGCTCCAGAAATATGGGCAAGATTTGGAATAGTCACTAAGGGAGATGAAAAAAGTTGTTGATTAGTATTAAGTAAAAGGATTGCCAGACAGAATTGAGGGGCCACCTGAGGTTAAAAATTAATTTGTATTGGAGACAATCTGCTCAGTGATGTGATTTTTCCCTAATACCATTTGGCAACCTGAAAGCAAAAGCAGAGAAAATGGATGTTCAGGTTGGAGACTCGTGAGACAGGTGAGGCAGATGGTCAAGAGGGTGATGAATGGAAGGTGCTACTAAGAGTATATTTGAAATGACGGATCGAGGGGTCCAGTGTGAGTAAAGAGGGAAGGTCTGCCAGGAGGGAGCACTGGAGCTAGAGAACAAAGAGAGCTTGAGCGAACAGAGTTTCAATGATATGAAATGGTAGGTTTACTGGGAATACGAGATTGAGAGAGGGGAAGAGTCAGAGGTTGTGGTGAGATGGAGAATTTCAGTGTTCCAGTTCCTTACATGTAGCATTCATCATTATCAGCAAATCTCTACCAGATGGGAAATGAGCACACCGTCTCACATTTCTAGGTCAGAGCTTCTATTCCTATTGGTCACTTCCTTGAAGGAAAACAGAAGTAGTAGCTATGATTTGGGTTAGGATGCAGAATAGTTTATGAAATGAAGTTTAAAATTAGTAGAAAAGTAAGGGAAAAGGGCATCTTAAACTCCCTTCTCCTTGTGAGAAGCTGAGAACTTTGTACATTAGCTGTCAAACTTTCCCTCCTCTGCCCTCCTTTCTCCTTTCCAAAATACAAGTTGTTCTTTCAGCCTGCTTTTGCATAATGCCTTTGATTTTAATAGAATCTCTGTGTATTGTCAGATACAGAGTGTTTGTCCTCCCCTAAAACAGCACAACCTATCTCTTTTCCCCAAGTCTCTCTAAATGACACAGAAAGAAGTTTTCCATACTCGTTTCATTTGCTAATATATAGTTCTTGGTTCCCATAGTTTGGAATGTACTATATCTTAGTCAGTGTTCTCAAGTAAATAGCACCTTTCTATAAATGAGCATATTTCTAAATTACGAAAGCAATTGACATAGTTGAACAAATTCAAAATACAGTTTGTTAGGAAATTCTGCTAAGCAAAAATTAGCCCCAAAGTTACTTATCATAATAAATACTGGTATAACCATGCTTGGAAAATAATTAGAGTAATCAAAAATGCTAATTCTAATTTTTTAGCTTATAATTCCCTAACCAAACTGAAAATTTTAGAATGTATTGACACAAGGATAAGAGGTTGGTAGAATCAGATTCCAGGAGAAACTTATACTTCAAAGTATTGAAAGGGTCATATAGTGAGTGACTGGTTGCATTTGCAGAATAAGCTCATTTACTCAGCAGTGGCTAATGACAGAGAAAGTTAAATTCAATCTGCATATCTCAGAAAGTGATGTGACATTGGAAAAAGAAAGGTAATTGCCCAGTTGAATCAGGCTGAAATTGCTCCTTTAATCTTCTGTATATTTCTGTTCTGCAAAGTTTAGGAAGCATTTAGGATAATTTGAGAAAAACCCAAAAGAGTACAGAAAGTATTCAAAAAATGGAATAAAAGATAAGTGAAACAGAAATGAAAAAAATTAACTTATGTACTCTAGAAAAGAGAAAACTGAGGTGAACCATGTTCACAATCTATAAATAATACCTCCTGGGTAACAACATAATGAAAGAAGGGAATTATTCATAGTCTCAGAAGACATGAGGACAAAGAGCAATGACTAGAAGCTAAAGAAAGCAAAATATAGGTTAGATATTAGGAACACTGTATGAAAGGTGGCCTATTCCTGTTAGGCCAATGTGAATAAAATCCTTTTTGTCCTATAATATAATAATTATCAGAGAGATTATACAGTCTCCCGGAAAATATATTTTCTTTTTTAATTGGTAAATTTCTTCACATCCATATTAGAAATTCTCAAACCACTTTAACCTGAAAATTAACCAGTAGGATGATTCCCCCTTGCAACTGAAAAAAAAAATAAACACAAAAACAAATCGTCCAAATAAATGGAAAAAAATAGAAAGGCACTTCTGGGAGACACGCAGAAATTTTATTCATGTCAGAAACATGTCATATGTGTCACAGACTTAATACTATGTGAAAACTAAAAGACCATTTGAAAGATGTTCAAGGAAAATCATTGAACTCTGCCATATACCATACAAACTAGATAAGGTATAACAAAAATTAATTTTCTTTAGAGGAAGGATATTTTCTAGAAAAACATTCGGGGGAGGTTTAGCAAAAGAGAGAAAGTATAGCACTGAAGTTAAAGGAGTAGATTTTGAGTCAAAGTAACCTAATTTTTAATTCCCATGCCAGCACTTTGCTATATGTTCTTGGACGTAACCTCCTTGTACCCCAATACCTCCTCTGTAAAATGAGGACATGTAAACTAGAGGAGTGTGTAACTATTAAAGTCCATAAGACAATGTGTGCAATGCCTCACACAGTAGTGTAAGGTTTTTCCGCGGCAGGGCGGCGAAAAGAAAAGACAGACACAGAGAGAGAAAGAGTGGGGGCCAAACCACGTGGCTTTATTATACACTCGTGGACGAGGTTCTAGGGCCCCAAGAGAGGGGGCCCTGGAAGTCGCCACCGTTTGAAGGGGCTGAGGCCTTTTATATCCTTTGGGCCTGGCTAGGGACTTTTGGCGGGAAGAGCTGGGGATTTTAGGAGGGGCTGGAGGTATTTGTGGAATCCAAGAGCCAAAACATTCTTATCCAGGTGGACATCTGGGTGTGGATCCTCTCAGCCGGGCCTGGCAGTTTTGTCCTTGGCGGGTCTGGTCTCATGAGCCTTTTCTTTTTGATCTAGGGAAGGGAGGGGGCCCACCACCAGCCTTACAGGTAGCTGATAGTGTGTGATGAATTGCTGTCGTTGGAATGTGTATGTTGGGAAATGGTGGTGAGAGGGAGAAGATTCATAAGCAGTGAACGCAGATAGTAATATGATCAGCTACCAGAACAAACTCCTTTTTTCCCCTCAACTGTTTCCATGTCCTCCTCCCTTAGCCATTCATTTGCATTCTAAAGGCAAATCTAATTGTTAAGTGGGAACCATCTGTTTGGCAGAAAATCTCTCTCAATGGCAAAATCCATTAGAATCCCCATCAAAATCTTTCAACTAAGTAAAGCAAAATAAAAGAGTAAAATTTCACTTACAAAAAATGTATTTCTGTTAATCACATTTAATTTTGATAATTTATGGCTTAGTGTTCTCTATTAAGACCAATCTGAAGGTTAGTAATCAGTGGGTTAGACATAGCTAGGAACGGCATCAGTCACAGGTCCATTTAGAGCATATGGAATATATTCTTCAGATAAAGCATAGGTAACTGCAAACTTGTTGTCCCACAAAAATAAGGAGACATTATAACAAGAATTACTTAAAGTATTTTCTTTTTTATTATTTTTTTATTTTTTATTTCAGGATATTGTGAGGGTACAAATATTTTGGTTACGTTTTATATCATTGCCTCTACCAAGCAGAGGTTAGAGGCCTGCCCTCCCCCTCCACCACCAGTGCACACTGTGTCCTATTGTGAGTTTATCCCCCAACCCCCCATCCCCAGAGAATATTACTACCATGTGAGCACCAATATGTTAATCAGTCAGTACCAGTTTGATGACGAGTACAAGTGGAGCCTATTCTTCTGAACTTGTGTTACCTCACTTCAGATAATGGGCTCAATCTCAATCCAGGAAAATATAAATGGTGCTAGATCACTGTTGTTTCTTAAAATTGAGTAATATTCCATTGTATACAGATACCAAATTTTAATAATCCACTCATGAATTGACAGGCACTTAGGTTGTTTCCACATCCTTGCAATAGTGAATTGTGCTGCCATAAACATTTGGGTGCAGATGTCTTTATTATAGAATGACTTTTGCTATTTTGTGTAGATGCCTAATAGTGCTATTATTTTCTAACAGAAATAGGTGCCTTATACGGGATCAACCATTCTCTGAAATCAGTAGTGATGCCTTAATTTAGTCTTTGCTTGAATTACCTTTCCATAGTCATTACATCATTCCTCTTACTTACCAGAAACAAAATCCATGGCCAGGAAGATTAGAAGCAAATTGCTTTGAAATGTTCTTAAAATTCATTACTCCCACCCAAACTGGTAGATTTTCAGGTATAAAAAATTTTGTTTAGTAGGCCCACATCAAGGAATGTTTAAATTTATCCCGTTGTTAAAGATGTATTTAACATTTAAAATTGCTCTTGGTTTAATTCTAAAAAGTGTTTCTAGAACTGTATGTCAAAGTAAAAAATAACCAGGAAAGAGTTAAATTTTAAAAAGTAATAGAAAAACCTATATTTGTGTTAGGTAGACAGCTAGGGACCCCTGGCCCCTCCTGGGGACAAGGTGGGCATCTGGAGTGACTGCCACACCTGGGGGAGGAGGGAACGCCCTACTAATCTACCAATCAGAATGTATCGCACAAACTACAAAAGAATGTAGAGGACTTTCTAGCCTAAGGGCCAAGCAGCATAGATACAATTGAGTCTGGAAGGTGACCTAGAACAACCTAAGCCTAATTATCATGTCATTAGCTGAAATTTACATTGCGGTTCACCCTTCCTCCCTCCCCCAAATAGGCTTTTGGAGAGGCTCATGGGAGATCCACATGCTCAGTCAGACTCAGGTTATGTAACTCCCAATTATCCATCAAAGTGGTTCAATGATGACATCTGAACCACAAGGCCAGCCCAATCCAGACACTATAAAACCAGACGCAGACCATAACCAAGGCCATTTTTGTTACAGGAGGCCCATTCACCATTCTGTGGTGAGCGTATCTTGCTCTTGCTCTGTAAACCTATCTTGTCCTTCCTCAACAAATTTCATTTCACACTTGCCTTGCTTTTGGTGTGTTTGGTCATTCTTTGGCCAAGAGCCCACCAAGAACCAAGAATCGATAAGATTACTGTCACCGAACCCTGACAATTGTATCTTTATGACTATGTTGTAGGAGAAATATGCTTAAACCAGATGTAAGAACCACAAACTGCAAGAAGGAGGATAGGTAGATTTGATCATAACAAAATTAGTAGTTTATTTTCAACAAAAGAGACATTAGATACAGTTACCAGATACAAAGATCTCCTGCAAATCAATAATGTACAACTCACTACAAGAAATGGGCATATTGTGGCTCACAACTGTAATCCCAGCACTTTGGGAGGCTGAGGGGGCAGGATCCTTGAGGCCCGGGCTTTGAGACCTGCCTGGCAACACAGTGAGATCCTGCCTCTACAAAAAATAAGAAAAAACAAAATTGGACGAGCACAGTAGCTCATAACTGCAGTTCCAGCTACTAGGAAGTCTGAGGGAAGAAGATCACATGAGCCCAGGAGTTCAAGGTCACAGTGATCTGTGACTGGGCCACTGCACTCTAGCCTGAGAGACAGAGTGAGACCCTGTGTGTTTTAAAAAAAAAGGGTATATTATATGATAAATAATTCATAGACTGGGAAGGTAAATAGCTAAGAAGTACCTAAGGAGATGCTCTAAATTAAAGCAAGAAAGAAACACCATTGATCCCCAACATATTTGCTAATAATCGAATAATGAGTAAAGGTGTATGTTATTGGAAACCCTAGTGGATGAGACTCTGGAGTGAAGTGGGCATCGTGGAACTATCTGGTAACTGTAAGTTATAGTAAATGTACAAAGTCCACATTAAGTATTTGAAATCCCCATGGCTATGCAATTGAATGGCTATGCAATTTCACTTCTTGGAAAATATCCCGGAGATTTCCTCAGATAATATGAAAGGAAATTCATGAAGACTTCATCACAGCTTTGTGGTAGTAGGCAATTGTATGTCATATAGTTATACATTTCACGGGGATTACTATGCAATGAAGAGAAGTAAATGACTGGAGAGACAACTAAAAAAATCGATGTCTTAAAAACAATACTGAATAGAAAAAAGAGAAAGAAATATACAAAAATCTATAGCAATGAAATTTACTCAAATGAAATACATGCATGAAAAACAATTCTATATACATTATATCTGAACAATAATACAGATAATTCAAAAGATTTATGACCAATAAATTATCTTTTTGGGGAATGAGAGGAGGAAGATGATGGGGAAAAATGAGGGGTAAAAGGAATAAGTAAATACATAAATAAGAAAGACAGGACTTCGCATGGCCAAGTGACAGCTGTATTTTAGGAAATGAGGGAAATAATTAACTCAAAATTCATCACCTGAGGCTTAAAACATTAAAGGAAAAAATAAATAATAAGAAGGGCAGCAACAATGAAAGTGAGTAAAATCATAAACACTATTTACTCAAATTTGTATTACCACTTGACAATTATTAAATGTAGACTTTCATTATGATAGTCTTCAGATGTAGCAAAATAAACCAATGTAGTCAATAAAGTAAAACAGAAATTGTAGGCAATGTAAAATACTGAAACTAGTTTGAGACTTTAAAATGTATATTGGACACTTTTTGGATATCTTCCCATCTCTCAATGACACCTTTTCTCTGAAAACTGCCACCTCTTCCTGCCCCTCCCTACCACCCTATTTGTCTCATTAACTGGAGTGAGATTCTGGCAGCCAAACTATTCCCAGGTAGGTCATCATGATTCTGTCTCCCATGAACTGGGGATTGGGCTCCAGAGACAAGGACAATGTCTACTTGCTCAGGAACTGAGAAGATTTGACCTGGGGAACTTTTCAAGGGTTGTAAAAAATTAATATTTTTGACCACTGTAATTATTTCCCAGGCACAGTGCTATTTATTAGGATAAATAACTCCAGGTTTTGATGATTGTTTGCTTAGTAGAATCTCCTTACGAAGTCTGTTTTTTAACTTGTTCAATTATACCAAGTGGTGAAGGTGCAGAGAAGGAAAGTAGGAGACAGTACTGCTGTGGTTCCTCATCCCACCTGGTGTATGACCAGTTTCTTCCCAGTATTTCAGCATTCTTTTCCAATAAATTGCCCATTTAAAAGGTTTTTCTTAAGCCAGATTGAGTTGATTTCTGTAATTTTCAACCTAAATAGATGTGAGTAGGTATAGATAGACTTCAGTATTCACAACCATCATATCTTATTTTCTCATACCTTTAACACTTTTAACTCTGACCTTAAAGTTAATGTCATGCTCTGGAATCTTGTTGGATTTTGGCCTTATATTTACATTTGCACCCATGGAAGGTGTTTGTTTATTTGTTTTTGAGTTAGGGTCTTGAGATACCTGATCATAGTTGAGCTGTAACCTCGAATTCCTTGTCTCGAGGGATCCTCTCACCTCAGCCTCTGGAGTAGCTGGGACTGCAGGTGCATGCCACCACACCTGGCCTCCGTGGTAGTTTTTTAAAGCACATGACCACTTATTCATATGGCAAGAAACAAATCAAAGTAATAGCTTCAGAGGGAAAAAAATCAAAAGCTGAGTGTACTTACTGGCTCATAAAATTCAAAGGCAAAGAGTAGAGTTTGGTTCAAGAGCAGCAAATCTGAGTGCAGAAATGACCCCATCAGAGAAATGATGCTCTTTTCTGTGGGTCTGATTGTCTGTGTATTGAGTGATTTCTCTCTTCAGACTGTCGTGGCAAAGATGTCTAGAGCAACTACATTACCATATCATGATAGTGAGCAACAGCAGCAATTGCCTGTTTCATAATTATTCCCATGATTCTTGGTGGGTTGATATATGTCAAGTGACTAATCCTGAATCAACTGTAGTGCCTCAGATTGGCTGGTCTGGGCCTTAAAGCTACCCCAGGAGCCAGGGTGTGGTTGGGAATAGTTCCATGCAAAACACATCTACTCAGAGGAGTGGAGAGCTGATCTCTCTAAAGTAAATCAGAATGTACTACCATGAAATGGAAGCGATGGATGCTGAACCAACAAAAGCTATACTAATAAATTGAACATTTTCATCTCTCACCTGATACGGCTTTATACTTTCACATTGAAGAAATCTCTCCTCGGTCACCAGAAAAAGAAATAAAATGCAGTACAAATCTTAAATTTGTGTTGAACTGTATAAATATATCACAAAAATGTTCCATGACCTGTCATATAAGTAGCTTATCAAGGGAAGAAAAATAAAACAATCATGAGGAGTAGCGGAAGTTGTTCTTGCTATTTCAAGGAATTATAGGGAAAATCAAAAAACCTTATAAAATTTTCTCCCTATTTTGGACTCCTGAACTGCTACTGTTTTTATATTGAACATTTAATGTGCCTTGTAGAAAAAAAAAGGACTAACACTTTAACTTTATTTTTCATTGGTTACAACAACAATTTTCAGCTCTAATGTGGTTCTTAAGTATAAATACATATCAGAATCACCCAGCCAGCTTTTGCAAAATGTACATGTTTGGGCTCCAGCCCCATCTAACTTTAAAGAGTTTTTTTTATTATTATTATTTTGATACTTCCTAGCATCAAAAAATCATGCCAAACTTGATAGCAAGCAAACCAAATTTCTGGTTTTTTTCAATTCAGTACTTGACTTTTTATTCCCCCCTCTTTATCTGTTTTGTATATGGTAAGAACACCTAACACGAGCTTTACTCTCAACAAAATTTTAAGTGCACAATACAGTGCTATTAAATATAGCCTCTGTGTCATACAGCAGATCCCTAGAGCTTACTCACCTTGCATAACTGAAACCGTATACCCATAGAACACAAGGGATAAAAGTTAATGTAAAGATTTTTAAACATTGTTTACATGAAAATGCAAATAATTTTTGTGCAACAGAAAAAAAAAAAGAACCCAAAGATCAATGGCACTGTTGGACTTGAACCGTATTTGTTTTCTTAATGTTGCCTACTAATACCCACCCTTTCAATTACTCTTTGGTTTTTATAAGTTACTACTTCTCTTATTAATTAGTACATTAAATAAAACTTTTGACATGTTCATGTTATATTTGCAGAGAGTAATAATAACTTTATGTTTTTGAAAGTCATAGTTAAAAATAACTTACTTTGCCATTTACCAATCACAGTTTTCTTTAAAAGTTTTCACTGTGATAAAGAACATTAAAATTTATCAAACTATTTTTGTCTCTTGGACTCATTTTGATCAATGGATCACCTATATTCCTTTTGCATAATTTTAAGACCTAAAGGGAAATAATATTACATCATGGCCTTCTTTTTGTTCAACTTGATTATAAGACAGTTTTGGGTTAAACTTGGGTCAGTGAGGCAAGGCACCTTAAAAACTCCATTATGCAAGTAAAAAAACAAAATTTAATATCTTATTGGCTTCAAGTTGTTGCAATAACAAAACATTTAAGATAAATATTAACATTTCCTCTTACATATTTGAAGAAGATACACAAGTCCAAGCTAACACATTTATATACTATTTTTCTACGTGTTCACATCCATGTGTGTGAAAACAGTTGAAGAGGAGAACAAATAGAATATACCACTTGAACTTTTAGATAATAGAAAATTATTGCATATTTCCAAAAGAAATATACATACATTTGATGGAAGATTTTTTTTTGTTCTTTTTTTTTTTTTTTTTTTTTTTTTTTTTTTGAGACAGAGTCTCGCTTTGTTGTCCAGGCTAGAGTGAGTGCCGTGGCGTCAGCCTAGCTCACAGCAACCTCAAACTCCTGGGCTCAAGCAATCCTTCTGCCTCAGCCTCTCAAGTAGCTGGGACTACAGGCATGAGCCACCATGCCCGGCTAATTTTTTATATATATATATCAGTTGGCCAATTAGTTTCTTTCTATTTATAGTAGAGACGGGGTCTCGCTCTTGCTCAGGCTGGTTTTGAACTCCTGACCTTGAGCAATCCGCCCGCCTCGGCCTCCCAAGAGCTAGGATTACAGGCGTGAGCCACCGCGCCCGGCCAGATTTTTTTTTATTACTGTTTCAATCTTCTTGCTCATTATTGGTCTGCTCAGGAGATCTATTTCTTCCAGATTGAGTCTTGGGAGGTTGTATAGTTTCACTCCTTAGGTTTAAGTCTGTTACCCAGCGTAAGTTGATTTTTTTGAGAGGTGAAAGGTGTAGATCCTGTTTCAGTCTTCTACATGTGGCTATCCAGTTTTCCCAGCACCATTTACTGAATAAGGATTCTTTTTCCCAGTGTATGTTTTTGTCTGCTTTATCAAAGATTAAACGGCTATATGAGGATGGTTTTATATCTGGGTTCTCTGTTCTGTTCCACTGGTCAATGTCTCTGTTCTTGTGCCAGTCCCAAGCTGTTTTAACTACTATAACCTGCTAGTATAGTTTGAAGTCTGGTAAATTGATACCTCCCATTTTGTTTTTATTGCCTAGGATTGCTTTTGCTAAACAGGGTCTTCTCTGGTTCCATACAAAGCATAAAATTATTTTTTCTATATCTGTGAAAAATGATGATGGTATTTTAATAGGTATTGCATTGACTCTGTAGATCACTTTCAGTAGTATAGACATTTTAACAATGTTGATTCTGCCAACCCATGAGCATGATATGGTTTTCCACTTGTTTATGTCCTCTGCTATTTCCTTCCTCTATATTTCTTATTATACATTATTTGTATAAAATAAAAGACTCCATATGAACAAATATGGAGTTGTGGGAAGTGTCACAGTTCTCTTTAAATTCTAAACCTTATTTGTTGGTTTAAAACGTACATTTTGCTTAATTAGGTTGAGTGGCCACATTTATTGTAGGCAGATTTAATGTCAAATAATGAGACATTGAACATTAAATTTATGAGGCAATTTACCTGTGAACTTTAAGAGGACATCAAATAAGCCATAAAATAAAAATACTATGTATTTTATTACTTGTAATTACTTAAGAAATTGACCAAAAAAGAATGCAAATTACTCATTGGCATCAATTGCTGAGCTGTCAAAAAAGAATAAAATATGAGGTAGAGGACAGTTTTTAGATTATCTAAGTATAAAAATTTCAGCTGGAAATAGAGTGCAGGTTTTAAATATGTGACACTGTATCTACACAATATGATGTTGTATCTATACAATACATTTTCTCATGTAATATATGGATACATAAGGCCATGGGCAGCAGTTACTTGACAGCTGGATTCCTACATTCATTATATAGAAAAACTGGTGATCGTATTTCAGTTTTTCACCTGTATATACAAACACAAGTATCAGTTGTCATCCAAAACACCATCTTTGAAAAGATAGGTCACTGATTTCCCTCAAGGAAAGATTTCATGTTTTTTTTTTTTTAAACTCTTACTTTTGGGCTCTATTTTGACATAACTGTCTTACCGAGTTTGAATCAAAAGTTCTTTTTTGTGATGGTAAGACTGCCAGCTGTACTGTATGATACACTGATGTAATTCTTATCTTTCAACCACTAAATAGAAGGAGGAAACATTTTAGAGTTAAATAGTATTAATAAAAGTTTTATAGGAGTGTAAGTGGCTTACATAGCACTTACTGTTTAGGTAATTTCACCAGTACTACTACTTCTACCCATATCAGTAACAAGAATTTAAAATTAAATATATTAATAGATGGAGAAAAATATTGTATAAATTCATAATAACAATCTCTTGTCCTCTTGGTTCTTAGGGATTCAAATATGAGGCTTTCCTAAGAAACTTTCAATATACATGTGAATTCAAGACAAACAAAAAAATGTGAAATATAGGTAGGATTGATTCATGAAAACTGAGTATGAAGAAATATGAATTATACTATGTTTGTACATGATCAACCAGCAAAAGAAAGAGTTAGTTTTTTAGCAATAAGTGTTAAGATTCTGGCCTGAAGATTTGTAATTGAAGAAGATTTTAGATTGTGTCTGGAAAAAAGGGCAGTTTGATTGGGTAGAGAATAAAGGGATGTCATCTTGTGAGACTAGAAAAATATTATAAAGATGATTGTTATAATGCTCAAAAAGGTGCTGAAGATCATTTTTACAATAATTTGGCTAGAGTTGAAGGTTCAGAGTATCGAGTTATATGGGTAATAGGCTAGAAAGGTAGTTTGCCATAAAACTGTATGGAGCACGAAAGCTGTTGAGTAGTTAAGGAGTGAGAACCCAACCTGGGCTTTAACTCACTGGGTAATAGAAGGTAAAGGACTGCATGAGAGAGTACTGCAACTGCTTAAAATGGACCACCTGAACTCTGGATGTATGAGTACAAGAGAAGAGGAGAAGTTAAAGGAAACTACAAATTTTCTGCCTGGCAACTGAGATATGAGGAATAATAATAACTTCCACACTCTTTATAAGGAAAAAAGCTTCCAAAAACCTGTAACAATAATAACTCTTACCTTTTATAAGAACATCTTTTATCATAACATACAATTATTTGATTGAATTTAATATATTATGTTATTCTTTAATTAAGATAATTACTTAACATTTAATAATATAAATATTAGTAATAATAGTAGTATAACTATCATTTATTGAGGACTTATTATGTGCCAATTACAAGGAGATACATTTCTTTTGTATTATCTCTTTGAATTCTTACAAATATCTTGAGCTATTATTATCCCATTTTGCAGATGTGGACTGAAGTAAAAATTTCACAGCTGAGTAGGAAGTCATGATATAGCATTAAGTTGCATTAAAATAATTCATATATCTGCTTTGTTTATCTAGTACTTAGTTCAGTGTTTGGCAGTTAGTAAGTATTCAATAAATATATGTCAAGAAGAAATAAATGAAAGAAATTATGATGATAGTAGTAATGATAATAGCTGACATTTACTGTTTGTTAAGTACCAGGTTTATGATAAGTGATTTACAGAGATCTGTTATTACACAAATGATTAATATTTTGGATTAAAAACAGAAAAAGTCTGAAGTTATTTAACATGTATTTATAGTGAACACACAAATAAGCATAACAGGTTTGAGCATTGTGCACTTGTGCTTGTGCATGTGTGTGCAACATACATTTAGAGAAGTATGAGTTACAAAAATGAGGCAAGGGCCGGGCGCGGTGGCTCACGCCTGTAATCCTAGTTCTTGGGAGGCCGAGGCGGGCGGATTGCTCAAGGTCAGGAGTTCAAAACCAGCCTGAGCAAGAGCAAGACCCCGTCTCTACTATAAATAGAAAGAAATTAATTGGCCAACTGATATATATATATAAAAAATTAGCCGGGCATGGTGGCACATGCCTGTAGTCCCAGCTACTCGGGAGGCTGAGGCAGAAGGATCGCTCGAGCCCAGGAGTTTGAGGTTGCCGTGAGCTAGGCTGACGCCACGGCACTCACTCTAGCCTGGTCAACAAAGCGAGACTCTGTCTCAAAAAAAAAAAAAAAAAAATGAGGCAAGACCTCTCTTTTCTCCATTTACTACAAATAAAGGGCAAAATCCAGGTATTAAGAAGAGTTTGATGAACATATTGCTTCTAAAGCTAAGTAAATAAATAGAAGATGCTTTGTACTGTAATTCTAGGCTGTGAAAAGGACAGATGTTCCAAACATTTTGGGTATAAGGAGAGTAGCCAATCTTCTAGGCAATTTTTAGTGTAAGATGTCTGATTCTAAATATATATTCAGTAATAAGGGAAGGAAAATAAAAGAAAAAATAGCAAGCTACCATCCAGAGTATAAGACTACCTTGGTGTTCTTTCTCCCATCATCCTTCCTAGTCTATAGTTGAGGATAGGCAATGAAGAAAGAAATTTAGGAAGCAACCTCACCAGAGAAATAGACCCCAATTCCTTAACTTGTAGCCTAGCACTCCACCCTTAAAACCAGCAATGTTGCATCTCTCTGACCATTCTTCCACAGTCAGATCTCTTTCTCTGACTCTTTTCTATTGCTTCCCTCTTCCACTTTTAAGGACTCTTGTGATAACATTGGCCCCACCAGATATAGTCTATCTTCAGGTTAGCTTATAGCAAATTTAATTCTATCTATGACCTTAATTCTTTGCCATGTAATGTAACACATTCGCAGGTTCTGGGGACTAGAATGGGGACATTTTTTGGGAGCCATTACTCTTCCCAAAATAATGGTATATATATTTGATATAAGTAATTTATACAACAGTTCCCTTTATCTACAAAGAATATGTTCCAACAACCCCAGTGGATGCCTGAACCTGTGGGTAAAACCAAACCCTATATATACTATGTTTTCTCCTATACAATCACATTGTAGAGGGTGGATAGGTGTACATGGTGTACATGGCATGGATATTCTGGAGAAAGGAATGATTCCCATTCTCAACAGGACAGAGTGGGTTGGCACAAGATGTCATCGCACTACTCAGAATGCCGTGCAATTTAAAACTTATGAGTTGTTTATTTCTGGAATTTTCCATTTAATATTTTTGGACCACAATTCACCATGGGTAAGTGAAATTGCAGAAAGTAAAACTGCAGATAAGGGTAACTACTGTATTTTATATATATATATATATATATATATATAATTTTAAATTTAAACATGAATTTTTTTTCTTACTATGTATTTATCTCACTTAATCCTCATAACAATCTTATGAAGTAAGAGCTAATTTTACAAATAAGAAAACCAAGGCTAGAGAAGTTAGAAAACATGTCTGGGTCCAGGGCAGGTAAGCAGCAGAGTGAGTTTTGAACCCAGGGCTGTTTAAAGCCATGTACTTCATTATTATGCTATACTGAAATTTGTTCAAATTGTGTGTGTCTTTATGTTTTCCAAGAACAAGATTATTGCAACAAAAATTTGATTTTTTTTTTTTTTGGTGGGATAGCTCTTGGATCAGTTAAAATTCAAGTAAGCATATTGTCTCTCTGAGTAGCAAAATTGCCTTAATGTGTTGCTTATATTTAACTCTCCCCATTCTTTATTTTTTTTATTTTTTTTTTTTAAATCTGTCACCAGGAATCTCCTCATTCTTTAAAAACCATGTGTGTACATTCTATTGGCCCAAAACAAGGATTTTAGTACCTGGATTACATTTATAAATATGTTAAAATATGTAACAAATTCTGCTGTAGATTTCAACCTTTATCTGAGTAATTTGGGATATCACTTGGGGGAATTTTTATAATATCAATATAATAGTATGTGGATTTTTATACCAATAAAAATTGGTATAGTTTGAGGTTATAAAGGTCATTAAATGAACAACTTTTTCAGCCAAAGAAGTCTGACTCACATGGTGTGAAGTAATTTCATTCTAAGCCAAAGTGCATGACATTTAAATTTACTCAGAGAAATGGAGTAAGTCAGAAAGCAAGGGAGTAACAGCGGAAGGACTGTTACCTAGTCAGGACAGCCTGCCATAGGTAAATAATTTTGTCTGTCACTCACAGAAGTCTCCCTAAATACCTGTGTATGAATGGTGGAATTAAATGCAAAATTCAAAGGGAAATCCATAGTCAACATGTGAAGTATTTCGACCACAACAAAATCGTAGCTGAATCCAAGCTCATATCATTTGCCCTAGGACAGCCAATAGGTTGAGAAACAAGATGTTGGGACAATAAAAGTGACTTTTATTCGGAAAGCCAGCAAACTGAGAAGATGGTAGACTAAAGTGCTAAAGAACCTTCTTAAGTTAGCAAGAACTTTAGGCTCCTTTTTATGTTAAAAGAAGGGGTATGGGGGGGGGGAAGTTGAAGAGGTAACGGAGGAGCATAGACATCTGGGCGTCAGTGAGGATCTGAGGAGGTTATGAACTTTGCTCTTGGTCAGTTAACTTTAAATGAGTAGGTCAGGTTGTGATGCTCCCATAAATCTTTAACGTAGCATTATTACTTATGTATATAATTTTCTTATCTCCCTGGGAGTTAGTTTTGGGAAAGAGATGGTTATCATCTTTCTTTTAGAGGTGAATTATAAACTAAATTCTTCCTATAATTAGCTGGCCTACGTGCCAAGCAGAAGCTTTTAACCTAAAGCATATTACTGCAGAGGCTCAGAAACAAAATAGAGCTAATCATGCTAAGTCTCCTTTCCACTGTTACAAAATGAATAAACCCAGTTATATAATGAGAAATTAGAAGTGGTAAAACTGTGTTTTCTAATAAAGTGAACATTTTAACATTTTAACTATTTGGGTCAAAATAGGTAACAATTTGATATGGTAAGAAATAAAAACAGAGTTATATATGACTACAGTGGATCTTTATTAGAATTAAGATTCAGAACAAAATAATTTTTTGAATGTGGCCATGAAATGAAAAGAAAAAACTGATGATCTAAAAGTCCCCACTTGAAAAATATTGAAAAAGGTACATAATTGATCAAATTTCCATTTATGTATACCCAGAGTAAAAGATACTATTTATTTCTGTTTTGTTAAAATAGATTTTAAACAATATAAAAATAATTTTTGGAAATTTCAGTTCTACACTGAAAAAATTAATTTGTTTCCACTCTAGGATTGTGGCATGGTAAGATTGTTAAATATATCTATATGTTTAAGAAATATTAAATATATCTGTATGTTTAAGAAATAATCTTACAGAAAACACAAAAAATGGAATTCAAAATCATAACCAGTATTACAATACTTTCTCTCATTTTTATATGTGATTTGTTACATCATTGTGAACTTTATAACTTTCTTGAGAATCAGATTATATGAATTAATGATTAGTTTACATTGGATGCTTGAGATTCATTGTAATATCAGGAAACTGTATCTGATTAGAAAATGTATGAAGCTATCCTTCATAATTTTTAGAGCTCTGTTTTTTTTGTTTTTCCTTCCTTTTCATGTACAGTAATTTCTGTAATATTTTTGTACATCGTAGCAAGAACTCTGCCTTATCCTAGTTAAAGAACTGATTAAGCAAGTTGGGCTTCCTGGACTGCCATGGAGAATGGGATAGAATGAGGATTAGAATTCAGTGGAGGATTTTTAAAGCCCAAAGAATAGAAAATGTTCCCATTTAATCAAGCTTTGGTTTTTAATCAATTTGGGGATAAGAACACAAACTCTTTTGTTTGCTGTTCCATGTCTTTAAATAGTCTAGTGGGAGAAAATCATCAAAGTGTATTCTGTAAATGTGAAATTAACAAGGCAAAACTAAAGACACTTAGGTTTGCATCATAAATTGTGGCTATTGACTAAATTGTCTAGAGAAGAGTCTAATTTGCCTTTCCCGGTTATCTAATAACTTAACCTTTTCCATTTCCCAATTGGAAAATGTTGGCTCAGTTTTGTCAACATATCTAGTGCCAATCAAATAGAAGTCTTAGCTTACTTAAGAAAAAAAAGAATATTTTGACAGAAACTGTTCTCATGTATATAAAAATTTAGAATCCCATGTGAAAGACATTTCAATTTAAAAGAAATAAGTGTGAGTATTTATGTCAACTTTGTCTACACAAAGGTCTATTTTTCAATGTAGTAATAAAATGATATTGGAAAATTATACTACTTTTGTGATATAAGAATTTAGGATTGTGGCATGGTAAGATTATTAAATATATCTTTTACTATGGTCCCACCTTAATTATGACGTAGCCTTTTCATTTTTAAAATGACTCATTCCTAATTTTAAATAGGTTTTTAGATAAAATACTTGAAAGCAGATTTTTTTTTCATAGATGTCACTTTTTAGAAAATATCAAAGCCTTAATCTTTCCTTATTTTTGTTGCAATAAGAGTAATTAATGGCACTGAGATTTGTACAACTTACACATTTATGTAAACTTTGTTTCACTAGTTTTTCTTGCATGCAATTAACTTTTATGTTTTGGAATGATTTAACCATGATTGTTGTAAACATCAGAAGTTAACTGTCAACTGGTACTTAGATTTAGAATATAATTGATGTTATAGTGGTGTTGCCTATTTTTGACCCCCCAAAATCTTTTACATTTTGCATTTGAATTGATATTTGATAAACAGCAAAAAGCATTCATATTGTTATCTGTTCATCAAGTAAAGTAATAAGAAAAAAATAATTTGTTTACACATACTTACATACTAATTTCTATATCCTGAATGTAATAGTTTCATGGGATTAAAGTTATAGTGTTAAAATAATGTCAAGGGAATTTTAGGAAAATGAATGATTGAAAATAATTTTAATATGTTTATTCTCTCATATCTATTTTAAAATGAAGAGATAAAGGTCTTTGACTCATATAAGTAGGATAACATGATTTATGATATGGCATAATAAGGCAATTTCTTTTGTAAAATTTGGGTTAAAAATTTCTTAAAATAGTATATGATAAAAAAAAGATGTTACTAAGGTATCTATGTCTGGAGGATTGACTTTGATCTTGCTCATGTGGAAATTTTATTTTACATTTGTCTCAGGGACTATCTGGGTAGGTGAATAAGGCTAACCAAATTCCACAAGACAATTTATTAACCTTAATTAATAAAAACATGCTCTTATTATCTACATACCTTTTTTTTTTTTTGCTATTTGTCTTAAAAGGTGAATCAAATTGCTTGGAATCAGAGCAAAATATTTGAATATTTTTATTATTCCTAAAACAGAATGTAAAGAATCATTCCTGCATCATTAGATGCAGCTGACTCTAATTAGGACAATGCTGGATGAAAGGTGGCCTTACTAACAACCTACCTAAAAAGAAAAATAAAAAAAAATACATAAACAGAAAGTAAAAGAAATAAACTCACAGCACAACTACTCTTTGTTTAATTAAAACATCTGTGACCTAGCTCCTTCTCTTTAAGAGTTTTGTTTTCTCAGCCTTGAAGAGCCCTAAGTGGACATTAGGGGTGAGAGCTCCCTGCTCCAGCTCTCTGTCTCAATTCCTGCCAAAAGCCAGATTTCAAGGACTCACATAACCTGGTCTCAAATAGAAAAGAGAAAAAATAAAGAACTCCCTGACATCTTGCAGCTGCTTCTGTTATCAGTCTGCTGAAGCAGAGGACAAAAAAGGCCATGTTTACTCTTTAAAAGCACCAAGCAATTTTCCCTCAGCTGCCCAACACTACCCTCTACCTCTTCTTCAGTACCGTGGCCAGCTCTCTTCCTTTCTTTCTTCCTTTTCTTCTTTCTTTCTTTCTTTCTTTCTTTCTTTCTTTCTTTCTTTCTTTCTTTCTTTCTTTCTTTCTTTCTTTCTTTCTTTCGTTCTTTCTTTCGTTCTTTCTTTCGTTCTTTCTTTCGTTCTTTCTTTCGTTCTTTCTTTCGTTCCTTCCTTCCTTCTTTCTCTCTTTCTTTCTCTTTCTCTCTCTTTCTTTCTTTCTTTCTTTCTTTCTTTCTTTCTTTCTTTCTTTCTTTCTTTCTTTCTTTCTTTCTTTCTTTCTTTCTCTTTCTTTTCTTTCTTCTTTCCTTCTAAAATAAATAAACATTGTACTTCTTTCTATCCTCAACTCCTGGTGTGAGAATTCTTTCTCCAATGCATTGTGAGCACCTATTAAGTTTCCACCCTAACACTACTCAAACACATTCATTCTTGTTCTATAACTTTTCATATTTCACAGTCTATTCAACTTAGCACCCCTCTCTTGTACTACCAACCTCAGGAAGTTTAAATTTCTAATATTATATCCTATTTTAAATTGGTTACAATTTAGGGTCACTATTGTATCACATGAGGTATTTAGCCTCCAATATGCTACATCCATGCATGCAATTTACTAGAGAACTTTTGTTTCATATATGGCTTCTGTGTTGGTATTTTGTAATAATATTCATTTATATACAGTAGCAATTCCTGACTGTATGCATAGTTTTTGGAGTGCATCTCATTTTTAAGCTTGCAGCTGCCTCTTTTAAAAGTCACAAAATCTATAAAAGATTTAGTATTTCTCAAACTGTGATTCAAGAACATTGGCCTATACAAAATATTTTGATAAATTTTAGCAAAATGAGAAAAACAGATAAAGATTTTTTTTCTGAGACAAAATTCATTTCACTTATTTTTTGCATTAAGTTTCTTCTTCAAAGGGTATTTATGATACATATAACTTATAGCAAATATTTGTTTTTTTCTAAATTAGTGACCTTGGGAAAGTAAAATGCTATCAGTTCTATTAGGACTAGTGCCAATTCTGTTCTTCCTCTTCCTTTTCTTCCTCTAGGAACGACTACTGGGCTGATAAAACTCTTCAATTTGTTTTTATAAAGACTGTTGATTGGAAATAGGGTGGAATGTTCTTATGATGAGTGGAAAGGTTTCACAAAGACAGATCAACAATGTTGATTATGTTGGAATCATTCCCTGGAAGTAGGCCTGGGTGATTTATCTCAGTGCCTTGAAAGCTTAGCTGACTGTTTTTCCACAAAAAGAAAAGTGTGGGAATGGGGAAAAAATTAGCAAGAACTTGTAACTTGGCAAGAAGTTGTAAAAATTTGGACAGGGAGAAATATATAATAGCAAGGGCCTCAGCTTGAGTCTAAGAAAGCTCTACAGAGGACTGGATTTGTCTCATGCCCAGCTGCTGTAAGTTCTCCAAAACCTATTTTGGAGAACTTATATTTGCTTAGTGGTCGAGAAGCTTCCTGAGAATGAATTCAAACCTTGTCTGCTGTTTTTGGCAAAATTTATTGGAAAAATTGTCACGATTTAAGTGGATTTTTAAGAACATTTTCCAAATGGTTGGTCATTTACTATAAGCTTTTATTACTGCTTTCTATATTGTGTCTTTAGTATTGTGGAAATAAAACCAAATTTGCAAAAAATTTTGCTGTTTTAATTTTGTATTTTTTGCTATGGCTAGAGGGTCTTTAAGTATTATACTGGAAAATCTAGTGTACTCTTTGTGGCATACAAGGCTTGGTGAATATTTGTTTAATTTTACACGTATGTAGGCCTCACTGACCTTTAATCCTGGCTCTGGTGGTTACTCATTCTGCAATCAAGGGCTAATGCTAGAGCCTCCTGAGCTTCTGTTTCTTCTTATGTGAAATGTGTTTATAATAGTAAATAGAGTTCTATTTTTCCAGGTTTATTGAGGTATAATTGACAGATAAGTATTACACATATTTAAGGTATACAGCATGATGTTTTGATATACCTGTACAATATGAAATGATTCCCACAATCAAGCAAATATAGTAGTATTAACTATAATCAGCACGCTGTATGTTAGATCTCCAGGATTTATTCATCTTATGTAACTTAAACTTCAAATGGGAGATGTTGGTCAAAGGGTAAAGCATTTCAGCCATACATAGATTTCTAATGGGGATTATGTGAGACCATCCTCATGAAGTTCTTACTTCGGTGTGTGCTACATGGAAAAAGTCAATTCAAGTTATTTTTGTTAATAGTTCCAGCATTTAGTATTGTGGAGAAATCTGAGTTTATCCAAGGTTGTGTATCTTATAACAGGCTCAGTTATCTGAGTTTATCCAAGGTTGTGTATCTTATAACAGGCTCAGTTATCTGGTAAGGGCTGCACCCCCTGGAGGAGAGGAATGCTGTGTCCTCACATGGTGGAAGTAAAAGGACAACAGATCTGAACACTGCATGAAGCCTCTTTTATAAGGGCCTAATCACGTTCATGAAAGAGGAGCCCTGATCGCCTAATCAACTCTTAGAGGTGGGTCTACATACTATCACTTTGGCTGTTAAGTTTCAACACCTAAATTTTGAACGGAACACATTCAAACCATAGCAAGTAGGTAAGTAACCTCTTTTTCTTTTTCTTTTGCTTGTATGCCTATAGAACCTTGATTTCATTCAACATTATTTTCAAGATGCATTTCTCTTTCTACTAATGTTTTATGTAATAAATACCGTGCTTCCTTTTTGGTTGTAAGCTCAGGTCTCTTTCAATTTAGGAAACTTTATTTAGCCATGTTTTTGCTCTTGACTTCTGTTTTCAGGGTCTAGCTTCCTTGTCAAAATCTTTATAGTACTACATCTGCAGTACTACTTCTCCAAATCTGTTGTCCTAGTCAATATTTTTATTTCTCTTCTTTTATTTTATTCTTTATGAGGGTTTATATGCTTACAAAATGTGATGTGGATATTTTTTTGTACTCCATCACAAGTCTTTTTCCTCCTTTTTAGTAATCTGATTTCTAAGTAGCCTTTCAGCTTATTACCTCAGGGTAACAATAGCACTTAGGGGTAAGTGCTTTTAGGGAAAGAGAAATATTTGATATAGGGAGGGTTCCTATCAGGCAGGCGTGTAAAGGCCTTTCTGTAAAAACAATGACTGAGGTTGAGAGGGAGTGTCTTAGCATTTTGGTTTTTCTACTTTCCTATCTTCTTTAGGAAGATATATGAAATTTGGCTCTCATATTTGATGGGATAATACAAGTGATTATCTTGTCTATCCTCCTCTCTAACTCTATTGCCTCTCCTGTGTTTTTTTTTTTTCCTTTTTCTTAGTAATTTGGTTCTATTCCACTCACTGCATTTTCCATTCTTGCATTAGATATTAGATGAGCAAATGCCATTTAGAAATAGAAAAGAAAGTATGGGGAGTTCCCATCACAAAATAAGGGAAAGCCCTTCTTCAGTCACTGGAAAGAAGTGTCAAGGAATGATAGTGGGGTGTGATACACTGAAAAGGACCCCTTTTGAGTTTCAAGCCCCAAAAGACAGCAAGACAATCAGGAGTTAACTGGAGAAGAAAAGAAAAGGTGGAGGGACCTTGTGCCTTGGCCCAGTAGAGTAGCAAGATGAAATGGTGCATTTAAGCATGAAATGTACTTCTGGCTCTCCACAGCCCCTGTGTCAGGTAAGGGAGACAGGTACACAGGATGTCTCAGTGCCCATTGGTCTGGAGGTAATGGGGGAAAACAGAGTTGACTGATGAGCTCTGTTGGAGGCTTATTGTGGTGAGGGGAAGATATACTATACCAAGTGCTGAGGTGTTGACTGCTCAAGTTATAGGGTTTAGGCTATCATCCTAAATACAATCAAATCAGGTATGGGGATGTAGCAGACACACTAGTGATGTTTCCAAGCAGTTGGTTGACAGCTCCTGTCAGGTAAGCTGAACTGATAGACAAGGTCATGTCCCTCACAGTGAGGTCACAAACCATGCTGGCTGGTGTCTGTGGGTCTGTAGTGGAGACACTTCTCCGTGAAGAAGAGGTGGGAGTGGGCCTAGTCCCCATGCCTTTTTGCTACACATATTAAATTACTAGCACCAAAATAAGGCTTCTTTCTCTCTCTCTTTCTTTCTCTCTCTCTCTCTTTCTTTCTTTCTTTCTCTTTCTTTCTTTTCTTTTTTCCTTTCTTTTCTTTCTTTCTTTTTCTCTTTCTTTTTCTTTCTCTCTCTCTCTTTCTTTTTTCTTTTCTTTTTTTTTAAATTTTAAAGTGGGGTAGGGGACAGAACCAGAGAGATCATCTGCTTTTTGCCAAGAGTTAAGAGTCTAAGAAGAATGCTGAATCTAGCTATAGGAGAAGGTTGATGCTGGCAGTAAGGGAAATCTTCCTTTTCCATGACAACTAAAAATAAGAAAAAAAAAATAATATACAGTGGGCAATGGAGATGGTTGATGTCAACAATTTGTTTTTCATTTGAATAGGAGAGAATTTAATGGAACAAGGAGAGAGAACAGATTGTAACTCCATATTTGTGTAAAAATATGAATATACACATAAAGCTTACCTCAAATTGAACAAAGTAATGTTGGTGACTTTATGGAAACCATTGTTAAGCATAATTGAATCACAATGCTTCCTCCCAGTTATTTGAATAAAATGAGTTTAACTTTAAATACATGATTGTTGTCCTTAAACTCAGAAATTTAAATAGGCTTCTTAAAAAAAAAATCATGTAATTACTGCCAACAAAAAAAATGACAACTAGATAATTTATTATTCTACCTGTATCATTTATTTACCTGCCCTCCTACTCACCTGCTACCACACTAAGTAAGGATGTCAGTTAAATGAAAAAGTAACAAAAAACATCTCAGTATCGTTATGTGATATGAAACTCTTTCAGCTTTCATATCAGCTATATGAAAGTCTTTTTTCTGAATTACCCTACATTGCATTCTATCTTTAATTTCCTAGCAATTATAGAATTTTTAAGTAGAGGTAGAAGACTCTTCAGCTAATTTGAGATAGAGATAAGAATTTTGTGTGATTTTAAAATTAATTTTTTGTTCTAAAACGAATTTAATTCAAACATGCTGTGTTTAAAGGAAGACAAAATCTTACTCCCTTGGGGTTCCTATGAAACTAGTTGCAACTTTCACTTTAATGTTGACTGGGACTATCACAATAATGTGCTTTTTAAAGGAGTATGACCTTTAAAATTTCAACTAGAAACTGGGGCAGAGGGTGGCATAATCAAAAGAAATGAGAGTTAACCTAAAACTGTCACTTTTAAAAATATTTAGCTTAGAATCAAATTTGGGTGAGGTTTTTTTGAAATCAGATTATTCATTTTTTTTTCCCCTAAAATGTACCCTCATCTAGCCACAGCAGGGAGAAACCAAGAAGCCATCTATCTTCCCTTCTCTCTCAGTTGCTCTCATTTCTGGAAGCACGGCAGATAATAGTGCAATTACAGACTGAAGGAAAGTGAGTCCTCTGATACCAATATCCTCCCCACAGCTTTCCTATGTATCAGTTCAGCCATTTCCAAGCCAGTATAGGTGCTTTTAAGAACGATTAAATGCCAAATAGTAGAGCAACTTTCAACTTCCACATAATCAGGTATAGTAGTAAATCACACACAAAACAGCTCTTATTTTCCTTTCTTCGTTCTTACCAAAATTCCTTCTGTGTTTCTTTCTCTCCAATCTTATATCACTTGTGCATCATATTTTAGTCATTCGTTCATCAGCACTCATCCAAATAATCAATAATGACCAAAGTTCAATAACTAGCCGACATTGTGCTGAATGGCAAATTATACAGTGAAAGGGGCAAAAGAGAACCACCTGATTCTAACAGTACGTATTTTCAGGCTTAAAGTAAAAACCAAGGGAAAATAAACACCACATAATGTTTCCATCATATGTGCTCTATTTTTAAAAAATAATAATGGAATTCATTCTATTATGCTATACATTTAAAAAATCATTAATAGGTATCACTTTTCAAAATAAGTGAAATTCAGGGGGTTTTTTTGTTTTTTTTGTTTTTTCTGTATCCAGTGGAGTTGCAAAAATTCAGGTTTTTGTATGATTAAAATTTATTAGGGTGTATTCATTCCTCTCGACTATTCTGTTTATGTTTTCTTTTAATAACAAATACCAATAACAAAATTGTTAATTACACCACTTATTTCCATTTATTCATATATAATATATGTTACTTACATGCATTATATCATGAATACTTACCATAACCCTTTGAGGATGGTTCTATTTTATCTTTATCTCCAGTTTACAGATGGATAAGATTGAAGTTCAGAAAGCTTAAGGTAACATGGCCAAAAACTTTCAGTTTTTAATTAATAGGACCAAGATTTCAACCAGACAACCAGAATGCACAGTTGCTAACACCTTTTTAACAATGAAAGTACAAAGTCTTACAATTAAAATTTGCTTTTCTTTGGTTAAAGCAAAGTTTTGTTCTTTTTTCTCTGAAATTGTGAGTGAATATCTCTCAAAAATCTGCAAACCTGGCGAACATTTGTGACTTTGTTGTTTTTCAAGTGTTATATATTTTATGTATTGAAACTGAGAGATAATAAGTGACTTTAAGATTCGATATTTACTTAAATTTAGAATTTAAAGTCTAAATTTAGAAATTCTAAATTCTAGTTCTTCTCTTTCTTTTCTCTACCCCTTTCCATTCCCCTTCCCATTCTCTCCTGCTTTGTCCTTGGTCTCTTTCCCCTCTTCTTCCTGATCCTTCTCCTTTTCTTCATCTTCATCTTCTTCCTCCTGATCTATATGTCATATCTGGCATAGAGAAATACTAGTGGGAAGAGAAACCCACACCCTCTAAGAAAACCTCTGTGATCAGCCATCTCAACTGTATGTAATATAACCTCTGAATACTACAAGTTTGGTTTTTACAAACTGAAATAAGATACATTGACTGAATATAATAGAATTAGAATTAATCATTTGCCTAGCATATACTTTAAACCAGGGAAAAATTAATTTTCTTTCTAAAAGTTATCATCAGAATAAAAAAATCAGTTGGCTTCTGGAAAACATCCAATTTTAAAGTACAAATCTTCTTCTGAGAAATGCCTTCCAACTTTTACCGTATTCCTATAGAAATACCCATGAGGAATCATCCACTGTCCCAATGTTATTCATGACTCTTACCTTTTCAGTGTTCATCACTGATTAAGGGACCAGTACTGATTGGTGCTGATGAGTGAAACTGCTCCTTTACCTTGCTGAGCCATTTTCCACATGTAAGCCCTGTTGGTTTAAATATATGTTAGGAGAATATACGCCTATTACTCTGCTGCTATACCACAATTGTATGTGTGTGTATACACACACACACACACACATAAAACATCGGTTAAGAGCACATTACATATTTACTCTTGAACTTGCATTTAAAATCATATTGTTTTTTGTTATAAAGCAAAGCTTTGAAATTTGGATTAACAGTTCATTCAGTGGGGTGTTGAAGTCCCTGGCTATTATGGCATTATTGTTAATCACGCTATTTAGATCAGGCAGAGTTTGCTTTATGTACCTGGGTGCTCCTGAGTTGGGTGCATAAATATTAAGAATGGTTAATTCTTCTTGTTGGATCTTCCCTTTCACCATTATATAGTGGCCATCTTTGTCTTTTCTTACTTTTGCTGTTTTAAAGGTTATGTCATCTGAAATAAGTATAGCTACCCCTGCTTTCTTTTGACTTCCATTTGCCTGAAATAAGTATGGCTACCCTTGGTTTCTTTTGACTTCCATTTGCCTGAAGGATTGTGTTCCATCCCTTGACCTTGAGCCTGAAAGCATCTTTGTGGGTTAGATGTGCTTCTTGAAGACAGCAGAAACTAGGCTTGTGGATTTTTATCCACTCTGCCAGTCTATGTCTCTTCAGAGGACAATTCAAGCCATTCACATTTATTGAGAGGATTTATATTTGAAGTAGATTTCTGTCCATGTTGTTAGGTAAATTCCTATTGTTTTGTTTTACTCCTTGAGCTATCTTGGAAACCAGGTTCTAGACTTTAACTCTTGAGTGAATTTACTTTGGAGAGTGTCTAGTGTGATGTTAATGCAGGTCTGAGTACTTCCTGTAGGGCTGGGCTGATCTTCACAAATTCCATCAGTGATTGCTTGTCTGGGAAAGTCTTTATTTTTTCCTTCATAGATGAAGCTTAATTTTGTCAGGTAGAGAATTCTAGGTTGACCATTATTCTGTTTTAGAAGATTAAGGATAGGCAACCTAGTCCCTTCTGGCTTGTAAAGTTCCAGTTGAGAAGTCTGCTGTTAGTCTGATATGTTTTTCTTTGTAGGTTATTTGCTGTTTTGCCTCACTGCTGGGATGATTGCTTCTTTAGTGTTTACTTTGGTCAGCCTAATAACTACCTGATGTAGTGATTGCCTTTTCACACTGAGTCTCCCAGGAGTTCTGTGTCTTCTTATATCTGGATGTCTAGATTTCTGACTAGACCAGGCATATTTCCTATAGTATTCCATAAAATAAGTTTTCAAGCCCTTGTGTATATTTTTGTTCTTACTCATGGATGCCAAATGATTTTTATATTTGGCTTCTTTACATAATCCCTTGTATGTTTTGGTCTTGTCTCTTATTTCTGTGTTCTTTTTCTTCATCCTATTTATTTAGCACATAGACATTATCTCTAAGATCTGAGATTCTTTCCCTGTGAGATCTGTTCTATTCTTGAGGCTTTCCACTGTGTTTTGAATTCCTTGAAAGCCTCCTTCATTTCCAAGATTTCTATTTGGTTTTTCTATAGTATTTCAATTTCTTTAGAGAATTTTTTACTTATTTCTTGTATTATTGTGATTTCTTTATGTTGAGTTTCTAGTTTCTCTTCAATTCCATTAAGTTTTCTTACAATCTATATTTGGAATTCTTCTTCTGTCAATTTAATCATATCATGTAAGTTGTTGTCTATTGATGGTGATCAAATATTTTCTTTTGGGGGAGACTTTTCTCTATGATCCTTCATATTTCTAGTGTTCTTTCACTGATTCTTCTCATCAGGCTACTTTGTCAAGAACTGGGGGTGCTGGGGCTGGGTTATGGCTTTAACTATGGAACCCCAAAGAGAAGTTCCTTGACAGTGTTGGGGAAATGTGCTCTGAACTTCTATTGCCTTGGAGGTATTTTAGTCTGTTGGCTTGTCTCTGACCTGTTGTCTTCACCTCTTGCCAAAGGAGATTAGTGAGTTTGGACCCCTTGCTTAGACTCCCAGGTGGTGAATCACTCTTGTGTGAGTGACTCTGCTGCCCTCCGCTAGTTTGAGAAGGAAGACAGTGGGTTGGGCTATGGGGTTACCCTCTCTTTCGTTCCTTGTAGTTTCCATGGAGGAGTCGAATGTCAATGTATTCCAATACTTTTGTTTTAGGCTCTAAACCCCCAAATGGGGTATTCCAGCACCCCAATATTGGGGAAATGACTTGTCACTGCCAAGGCTTACTTGAGCCCTACTTATATGAGATGAGCCACTTTAGATGAGATAAGAAGAGCAATAGGTGCCTACGTACCTGAGAGCATATACTTCTGAGGTTGCTTGATCTGCTGCTAGGGGAGAGCTGCTTATTCAGGGCTCTTTTGCTACACTTGCGAGGTAGCCCCAGGTCAGGGGTGTCAATTGGTGCAATTGCTGAGGACTCTGGCCAACATTTTCTTTCCCAGACCACAGGCCCCAATGCCGGCAGCGGACTGGGAGCCAAGCACAAGCCCTAGTGTATTGTTCCTATCAGATGACCAAGACCAACCCACTGGTCCGATTAAACAGTGTGTCCCCTTTTGCTCAGTTCCAAGGTCCCACAGATTCACCCCAGTCACACAGAGAAAGTGACTTTTCTCCTTTTCCTTTATCCCTACCTCCAAGGGTGTAGCCTGCCCTGCTGGGTTGGGGAAGGGGTGTTGCCTGAGACCACTGCACATGCCAGTCCAGAAAACTTCTTTTCTCCTTTCTCCCCTCCTTGGGGGGGGGGGTTTCTTGACTGCTGTAGGGGCAGTCAAGCAAGTCTGGCTGCAGAACTGGGAGAGAGGCATTGCCAGAGGCCACTGTGTGGAAAGAGGCTTCTGTCTTTATTCTGCCACTCCAAGGGTGGAGTTAGTCTGGTCTCCATGAAGTACAAGTAGCTGAGGTAGGGGGTGGTTGCAGCGCTGCCTCAGGCCACCCTGGGTCTCAGCCAAGAAAGCATCTTCTCTCCCCACTCCACCCCTCCAAGGGCAGAGGTCAGCAGGCGTGAGGTAGAAGTGGTTGGGTGGGGGGACAAGCTCCTCTGAAGCCACGGGGCAACTTGGCCTGGAGAGCGGGGCTTCTCTAGTTATTCCACTCCTCCAAGGGAAGAGGCTGGTCAGCCTGAGGTAGAAGCGGCTAGCAGGAAGCTCCTCAGCCAGCAAAGCAGCCTCTCTCTTTACTCCTCCCTCGGAGGGGCGGAGTTTGGTAGGCATGAGGTAACGGCAGCCAGGTGGGGACAAGCTCCTCAAGCAGCTTGGGGCGGAATGTTCAGAAAGTGGCTTCTCTCATTACTCCACCCCTTGAAGGGCAGGGTTTGACCAGCCCCGCTCGAAAGGGTAAGTGGCTGACAAGCAGCAGAGCAGGGGGCAGAAAATTCAGAAAACCAGGGCTTCTCCAGTTAGTTCGCCCCTCCAAGGGAGGAGGCTGGTCAGCCTGAGGTAGAAGCAGCCGGGCGGGAAGCTCCTCCCAGGAGCTTGCCAAGGGGCAACTCAGCCGGGGAAGTGGCTTCTGTCATTACTCCGCCCCTTCAAGGGCAGGGTTTGACCAGCCCGCTCAAAAGGGCAAACGACTGACAAGTGGCAGAGGGTGGAATGTTCAGGAAGCAGCTTCTCTTGTTAATACCACCGCTTCTAGGGCAGGGCTTGCTCCTCCAGGCAGTGGCAGTGGCGCCGCCTGAGTCCGTTGCCTGGGCCTGCCCTGCTGGGCTGCAGAAGGGGCGGTGCCCAGTTCGGCAGTGTGCCACAGCGTTTCTAGGCTATGGACCCCAAAATGTTGGCTGCTGACCCAGGAGAGCCGGCACCGGAGGCGACTTCTCGGGGACAATGGGTGCTGGACCTGACAGGCTGTCCCAACAAGCCACCAGCTGTTCACTCTGCATCCCTGACGTGCTCACTCACACTCACCAATCCAGTAGAGAGTCCTACAAACTCTATCCCACTCAGCACCTACTGAATCTTTGGCAGTTTCCAGGGGCAGAGCCTCTCCCTTCGGGTTCGCCTCCCTTGGTCTGGACCTGGAGGGCACCAGAGGTGAGAAGCCTGTCTCCAGACTCCCTCCTGCCAATACGGGAAGTGTCTGCTCAGACCTGACCCTCCCCACCCAGTGCAGACCTAGCACCGGGCACTGGAGGGTCAAAATGTCCCCCCACTTTGTCTCTTCTCCACACTGCCCGTCAGCCTGTGCCTCGACTTCGCACTGACTTCAGACACTTCCTTGCCTGAGGGCATGTGGAGGTTGGTGGAGGAAGAGGTGTCCTCCTGTGGGTCAGACCACACGTAGCCGTAGCCGTCCACACTCTATTCCTTATTGTGTATCTCACACTCTCCGAACTTAGCGGTGGATTCTCCAATTCACCTTTTTTTTTTTTTCTCCACTGCTGCTTCTCTGCAGATTCTCGATGCTGTTCCTGTGGGAAAGTGGTCCACTCGTGTGTAGCTGTCTGCGTTCTTCACCTCCCACTCTGGGAGCAGAGAGCCAGGAGGTCACCACTAATCTGCCATTTTTTCAACCCCAGGGTCCAACAATCTTGACTGGAGAAGAGTGCACAGGGTAAGGCCCGTGATCATTGAAAAACAATACTCACATCCAAACCCATATCTCTCAAGCACAAATACATATGAAATTTATATTCCTCATTTCCAAATTGATAGCTTCTACTTACCAATAAGTATGTGCTGCATAGTTAACTGGGTAGAAGGAAAAGATGAACTGATCTCAACCCTCTTTAGTGCCACAAGTAGCTATAACTCTCTAGTTGACTTATCAAAAATTCTTTTCAAGCAATTATCCCTTTAAGGATTGCTTCTTCTCCTCACATAGAAAATAAGCTAAAATTATGTAGTTGCTTTGTTTACCTTGGATTTGTATTTTATGGAAAAGGTAATACGTGAGATACAAAATTTTATGTAAATTTTCTTTAAGCACATAATCTTTTCTTCCAAGACCATAAACTTTCAGTATACTTGAAACAAGGAGTCAGTAATAATTTAGATGAGTCTCTGAGGTAAGAAATTTATGAAAACCAAGTTTGACTTAAAAAGGCCTTTGATTCACTTCAGTTACAGTAATATAAGATCTTCTTATCATTGTGAACCTTTTTCTGTGTTTCTATACAAACATATAAGCTTAATAATTTGTTAAACTAATCATTTCATTTATCTAAACCAAAAATTTGCTAAAGCAGGAAAACAATAGGATAAAATCTCAATTAGATTTGAAAAGCAAAGTCTATTATTTAATTAATTGCATGTTAAAATTATTTAATATAACCTATTTTTTATCATCACCAATATATGAATATACTTTCAATGCTTTCACTAGACAATTAAAACTTTTTTAAAGCTTTTTATTTAAAATTCACATATTGGCTCAAGTTATGATAAATCTGAAATCAGTGTAATCCTTATTCGTACTGTCAAAGCAGGATGTCATTTATGTGTTCAAACTGATTTTTATGCCTGTAATACTTTCATGCAAGTTAATTTTTGTTTATGTTTTATTTTAAAAACTTACAATTTAAAAAATAGTTTAAGTACAGTAATGCATGCTTGTTGGCTGAGTCAGGAGATTCTGGGGGGATGGGTTGTGTGGTAATTGACAATACAAAATTTTATACATAATAAAGTGAAAGCCTCCCCATTTCCAACCATCTGTTCTCTATGGGTAACCACTGTTAGCAGTTTACTTATATATCTTTCTAGATATATATCTTTTAAAATTAAAAGACACATGTACACTTAATGCTGATATGCTATGATTTCTGTTCTGAAACTTACATATCTTCTTTACTTGTTACAGCAGTAGCCTCTCAATTACATGTCATAAAATTGAATTCTATTTAATATGCTTAATAGATGTGTGACTTGAATAAGTTCCTTTCTCTCTCAATTTTGGTTTCCTCATTTGTAATTGCAGAAAAAAAATAATTCTAGGATGTGTTCGTCTAGAAAAATCTTTATAAGTGAGATGACTATTCATCCTGGTTTTTCCTACTGTCCCAGAATAATTATAAATAGTGCTCACTTTCACTCTCTGAATTGTCCTGGTTTGAAGGTTGAATGATATGGTCCTACTTATAGGGCTATTGAAAGGATTATATAACATAGTGTCTTAGTGTTATAAGAAATCCATATATTTAAGGTATGAATAAAATTATATATATTGGCCGGGCGCGGTGGCTCACGCTTGTAATCCTAGCACTCTGGGAGGCCGAGGCGGGCGGATTGCTCAAGGTCAGGAGTTCAAAACCAGCCTGAGCGAGACCCCGTCTCTACTATAAAAAATAGAAAGAAATCAATTGGCCAACTAATATATATATATAAAAAATTAGCCGGGCATGGTGGCTCGTGCCTGTAGTCCCAGCAACTCGGGAGGCTGAGGCAGTAGGATTGCTTGAGCCCAGGAGTTTGAGGTTGCTGTGAGCTAGGCTGACGCCACAAAAAAAAAAAAAAAAAAAAAAATTATATATATTATATATGCATGTATGGTGCTAAGTCAATATATACATATATTAGTGTGTTCACTTTAATTTATATAATTGTACTATTAATTGATAAAACCTAGATATATGCAGATTTACACAAAGTCAGTATTATTATAGATTCATTTAGATTTTTGATTTAGTACAAACATCTCAGAATCAAACTAGCTTTGACCTACTGAAAATAGAATTCATAATATTGGTTGTACAACTTTTATCATCTTGTTAAAATATCACCAAATCTGAACAGAAGCCACTATTGAAGCTAATATGCAATGATTGCACTTTTCACATTGTGTAATAATATAGTGTAAAAAAATAGGGTATTTTCATTGATTTATATCTTTTTATAAAAATATATTTGATCTTCTGGAGACAATGTGTCCTTACTTAAATGAAAACACAATGAATGTATATCGGTGTTCAGGGATTAAAGTATCCATTTCGGCAAGAAAAGAATACAACATTAAAAGTGTCAAAATGAAAGCCACAAAGGGGGAAAAATCACAGTATCAAAAATGCTACCATCTCAACTCTTTATTAACAATTCTATTAGAAAATACTTGAATTAAATTATGTTTTCTCTATCAAACATTCAAAATCTCTTTCAGTTTCTTGAACATATCTAAAAGTTTATTCCATTTCATGTTATTTTTTAAAACTTGTTTAATGATATCTTGAACTATTTGTATACACTTGTGGCTTTATGTAGATCATTGTGATATTCTGTTAGTGACTTCTTATGTTGTAAATAATATTCTTTTTTTTTTTTTTTTTTTTGAGACAGAGTCTCACTTTGTTGCCCAGGCTAGAGTGAGTGCCATGGCGTCAACCTAGCTCACAGCAAGCTCAAACTCCTGGGCTCGAGCGATCCTTCTGTCTCAGCCTCCCGAGTAGCTGGGACTACAGGCATGTGCCACCATGCCCGGCTAATTTTTTATATATATATCAGTTGGCCAATTAAGTTTCTTTCTATTTATAGTAGAGACGGGGTCTCGCTCTTGCTCAGGCTGGTTTTGAACTCCTGACCTTGAGCAATCCTCCCGCCTGGGCCTCCTAGAGAGCTAGGATTACAGGCGTGAGACACCGCGCCCGGCCTGTAAATAATATTCTTAAAAGCATTTGGAAGAAACTTGTGTAACGTTAGAAATGATCATGGGGAACCAGAGATACAATTTCAAGTTAGTCAATTAATATGCTATATTCAGGACTAGGAAAATTGTCATAGTAAGAGCATGGCCCTTGTTTGGAGTTTGTCTCATAAAAATAAATAATTGAGAAGTAGCGAATAATTAATGCCAGTTCTTTTGAGTACCAAATGAGGGATATAGCCAAAGAATAGGTTATGCCTTGTGGCTGTCAGAAAATGGAGAGATTAATCTGAGCTGGCTTTTCCACTGATAACTTTTTTTTTTTTTTTTTTTTTTTTTTGAGACAGAGTCTCACTTTGTTGCCCAGGCTAGAGTGAGTGCCGTGGCGTCAGCCTGGCTCACAGCAACCTCAATCTCCGGGGCTCAGCGATCCTACTGCCTCAGCCTCCCGAGTAGCTGGGACTACAGGCATGCGCCACCATGCCTGGCTAATTTTTTGTATATATATTTTTAGTTGGTCAATTAATTTATTTCTATTTTTTTTGGTAGAGACGGGGTCTCGCTCAGGCTGGTTTCGAACTCCTGACCTTGAGCAATCCGCCCGCCTCGGCCTCCCAAAGTGCTAGGATTACAGGCGTGAGCCACCGCGCCCGGCCTGATAACTTTTTAGTAAAGTGAAAAAGGATTGTGGGCAAGGAAAAGAGCAGAGGCAAAATAATAAAAATAAAAGACAATAAGTAAGTTCATTAAAAGTTAGTAGATTGAACACACAAAAAAATGAAAAAAATAAACATAATGATTTTGCTTTATTGGGCATAGCAGAGGTAAGCAGTATTTTCATGGTGATTAAATACTTAAATGTTAACTAATTATTTAACTATAAAATCTGATTTAACTGTATCAGAAAGATGGGGAGTAAGAAAAGGCTAATGTAGAGATGTAAGACAGTTAAATCCTTAATTATCAAAACATGAAGTCAATGGATACAATTTAGGATCAACAGGTCAAACACCATAATATAACATATGTTGCTAAACATGAAAAGAAGAACTGAAAAACTGCATGTGGTTTTGATTGGAAAGGTAGGGAAATACAGTATTTCATTTTAAGCATATTATTGCTCTTGGATAATGAATTTATTTATATATTGTTTCATAAAAATACAGCATAATATAAAAAAAGAAATCTAAGTACAATTCTAAGGAATAGTTAGTAGTATTTAGATTTCTTTTGCAGTAGACTTTTGTTGAAGAAAATCAGGTGAAATTGAACCTACCTTATAAAAAGAAATTCTTCATGGTCAAGAAATAATTTAAGATCATTAGTCTGAATTCATAAAAAGCAATTCATTGCTTTAATTGTGGGAAACAAATTAGTTTTCATGTTTCTATAAAAATAATTCTTTTATCAAATCTATGTGCTTCAGGTTTGAGTATCTAGGCCCTTGGAATTTATTCGATATAATGGTTCCTTGTTTCACATCAGTTCTAATTTTCAAAGTTAAAGTTTTGTAACATCAAAGTATTTCTAGGTCACAGTAATAAGCAGAATGAAACACATCTGGTACAGGACAGTTTTTCTCAACATAATAGGTCAGAGTCAGGCGAGCTGCTTCCATATATGCCCAAAGAGATTTATCCACTTAGATAGAAGAGTTGATGGGGTGACCTGCATCTAATCAATCTTTATGTCAGATCCCTTCCATCACAGTAATGAAACATTAAAATAATATACTGCAAGTTGCTGTATATGACTTCTAACCTTTGCATTATTATCCAGGATTAAATTGTAACTATCATTATCCTCCTACTTATCTTTAAGTCTCTCTTCTAATGATTTCTTAAGTCCTCTTCTCCTTTGCTGCCAAAAACTTTTAAATTTGTTGTTTAGTCAGCTTCTTTACAACTTTAATTGTCCTGCTTTATCTCATAGCAGTCACTAATAAGTGATATTTGGTCTAAAAAATGGGGTCTCAAAAAGAAATATTGAGGTGTTAAAGGAAAAGAAATTTTCTTGTTTTCCCTATGAAACTGGTAATTTAGGGCATATGTAATCTCCTGCAGATATTTTATTGCTTAATTCTGCTTATAGTTTATATTTTATATTCAGAACCCCTACCCCTTAATTTTAGAATCATTTTTCTAATCGTCAGTGGAAATTTACTTTAAGGACCAGAAATAATTTTATTTTTAAAAAGTATAGTGGATTAATTTTTATGGCCATTAGTTTATGTGGTTTATTGGGTAGAATTTATTCTATGGTCTCAATTATTTTTTCAAGTTTAAATAACCATGAATCATTTATAATACACAAAGCTACCATGGAAATTCAGTTAATAATTGGTAGGAAGAACAATTATTTTATATACAAACTTTTAAAAAATACCTTTTGATATAAATGGCTTTTATAATCTTGAGATATATTCCTTCCATGCCAAGTTTGTTAAGGCTCTTTATCATGAAAGGACACTGAATTTTGTCAAATTTTTTTGCATCTATTGAGATGATCATATGATCTTTGCTTTTGCTTCTATTTATGTAGTGAATCACATTTATTTATTTGTACATGTTGAACCATATTTGCATTACTGGGATAAAGCCCAATTGGTCGTGGTGGATTATTTTATTAATGTACTATTAAATTCAGTTGCTAGTATTTTATTGAAGATTTTCCCATCTGTATTCATAGAGGATGTTGATTTGTAGTTTTCTATTTTTGTTGTGTCCTTTCCTGGCTAGGGTATCAAGCTGATACTGCTTTCATATAAGGAATTATAGAGAATTCCCTCCTTCTCCACATTATGAATAATTTCTGCAGTATAGGTAACAACTCTTCTTTATAGATGTGATAAAATTTGGTTGTGAATCCATCTGGTCCAGAGCCTTTTTTTGGGTGTGTGGGAAGATTTTTTATTGCTACTTCAATCTCTTCATTTGTTATTGGTCTGCTCAGGAGTTATATATCTTCCTGATTGAGTCTCAGGACATTGTTTGTTTCTAGGAATTTGTCCATCTCTTCTACATTTTTGAGTATAAAAGCATAGAGATTTTCATAGCATCATACTGAATGGAGAAATGTTGAAAGCACTCCCACTAAGAACTGGAACAAGACAAGGATGCCCACTGTCACCACATCCATTCAACATAATGCTGGAAGCACTAGCTAGAGCAATCAGGCAAGAGAAAGAAATGAAGTTATTCACATTGGGAAAGAGGAAATCAAACTATCACTTTCTGCTGATGGTATGATCTTATATCTAGAAAACCCCAAAGATTCCACCAAGAGAATCCAGGAATTAATAAATTCAGCAAAGTCTCAGGTTACAAAATCAATGTACAAAAATCAGTAGCATTCCTGTATAGCAATAACAATCAATATGAGAGTCAAACCAAAGTCTGAAGACCATTCACAATAGATACAAAGAAAATAAAATACCTAGTAATCATCCTAAGTGAAGTATCTAAAGAATGGGAAAACAAACACCCCGTGTATTCACTATGAAACTGGAACTGATGTGCACAAATGTGCATTGAAGGAAGTATAACACAATGGAAATCAATCAGGGGGAAGGGGGAGGAGGAGTGGACCAAATACTACCTAACAGGTACAATGAACACTATCTGGGTGACAGACATACTTATAACCCTGACTCAAGCATTATAAAAGTGATCTATGTAAGCAAAAACATTTGTACTCCTGTTAATACTTCAAAATAAAACAAAATTACCTTTTGAAAATATCAAAGCATTTTTAGTCAGACCTAGATGGAAAATTTTTTATTATTACTTTACCATTTCAGTCTACAGAGTCACATAATATTAAGCAAATTGCTCAAGGCTGTGATGTTCCAAGTAGCATTTAGAGGTCATGACTTTGTTTGATTGAATCAACAGAGCTCTAGCTAATTACTGAATTATTAAGAAAAATATTATATATTAGTATTCTGAATTATTAGAGAGAGTCTCTCAAAATAAAAGACTTGAAAATTTCTTGTCAGTTGCTTTTTGAAATCAAAAATTAAGAAAATAAAAGAATTAAATTGACTCTCAAATTTTGCTTAGCGATATGGAGAGCCGAAAAGATTGTTCATTTTTAACCTTACAACAACAACAACAGCAAAAACAAAAGTCAGACAAGTAGGAAATTTACATTTTTCAGCACATCAGAGCATGGAGGTTGAAAGGCCCCAAATCTAAGGAGAGACAGTCACCCTAAGTGTGAGATAAAATGTAAAAACTGGCTTACCTACGCAAGCTGTTCCTGGATTCCTTATGAAGAGTTGGGGCAAGACGATTGGCAAATTGCCGGAGTCCCAATATGCACACTCCCCACCTAATAATTATCAAAAAGATTGGGAGAATCTAGAGAAATTGCAGCATGGGAAAGAACGGAAGGAGAGGAGAACAGAGGAGAAGAGGAGAAAAGAAACAAGGTGGGAGCACTACAAATCTCTGGGACCGTTCTCACTTATTTCCCCTAAGGAACAAAAGCTATCATCTGTGGGATAAAGATGGCAAGTTATCCTTAGGCACTGATGAAAACCTACTGCAGCTGGGAGAAAGGGACACGCCATCAATCCTCCACCCATGAGAAATAAGTATTGAGCTCAATACTTATTGCACTTGGGAGGGGAGGAGCATTGAGGAGGTAATATCCCAAAGACCCAGGGACACCCTGCCCACTCAATAGTTAAACTTAATTAGAACTACATAGAATGTTTCCATCTTCACTCTCAGGTTAACAAGTGTCCAATGAATAAATAGTTACTTGCAGGAAACAGACGGTCTGTCAGGTACAACACAAAGGAAAGACCTAAAGTTGGGAGTGGATCAAATATGGGGCAGTGGGGAAATCTGGCAAATCAATGTCCACACTATACAAAATAATCCCTAAAGGAATTTAAAGCCTGTGGTACACTGAAACTAACCATGGGAACAACAAACTTAAAACCCAGTTCAAGTCCTAATTAGATAAACTCAATGCCATTCACTGGAGGTCTAGCACAAAGCAAGACATGTCCATCTCAAGGAATAAAAACTCTTGTTGTCAAAAATGCTGAGAGTTTGAGATTTTGCTCTACTTGTAGTTTAACAAGGTTGTCTGTCACAGTTTCATGAATCCTGGCAGAAGACACAAGAGTCAAAGACAAATGATAGACTTTTCAACATATGGTAATGAAACAGTTGGACATCCATATGCAAAGCAAAGCAAAACAAAACCTTTATATATGCCTTATACTTTCTAGAAAAAAATATTTCAGATGGTTCTCATACAATTATAAAATGGTTCAGAGGCTATAAAACCTCTCAAAGAAATCATAGAATATCTGTGTGATCTTGGGTTTGGCAAAGAATTTTTACATACAATAGCAAAGGAACAATCCATAACAGGCAGAAATGATAAATTATAATATATCCAAGTTTAAAATATTTGTTCTACTGAATGTACATTTAAGAGAATGAAAATAAACCATGGTAGGAGAAAATATTTGAAAATGATCTGATAGATTTCTTTGATCCGGAATATATAAACAGCTCTCAAAACTCCATTGTTTATAAGAAAATAAACAATACAATAAAAAATTTGTCCAGAAACTAAGCATATATTTTACCAAAGAAGTTATAAACATGACATATAAGTATTTGAGAGAAGATACACAATATTATTAGTAATTAGAAAAATGTAAATTATTAATAAAAGTACCATGTGATACCACTACAAAACTATTAGAATATATAGGGGATATTATATATAGAAAGAAAAAAATATATAATTTAAGCCTGGAACATTTTGTGGTTGTAGAAATTAAGGAAGTTTCAATAAAAAAATGCATGGGGGCCGGGCGCGGTGGCTCACGCCTGTAATCCTAGCTCTCTGGGAGGCCGAGGCGGGCGGATTGCTCGAGGTCGGGAGTTCAAAACCAGCCTGAGCAAGAGCGAGACCCCGTCTCTACTATAAATAGAAAGAAACTAATTGGCCAACTAATATATATAGAAAAAATTAGCCGGGCATGGTGGCGCATGCCTGTAGTCCCAGCTACTTGGGAGGCTGAGACAGAAGGATCGCTTGAGCCCAGGAGTCTGAGGTTGCTGTGAGCTAGGCTGACGCCATGGCACTCACTCTAGCCTAGGCAACAAAGTGAGACTCTGTCTCAAAAAAAAAAAAAAAAATGCATGGGGCCTGTTTAAAGAACTAAGAGTCAACCTGAAAGAGCCCCTAATGTTCAAAGATGAAACAATTTGATCAGCAAAACAAATAATGATCATATTGAATTGTAGCACAGTAAAAAATTGTTCATAAAATAAAGTAAATATTCATATGCCCAAGCTGATTTAGGACATGATTAAATGGTAGAGAAGGACTAACTCTTCCTTACAAAAGACTTCCAATTAATGAAATTAGAGGGAACAAAGGAAATAGAACATGATCATTAGAACACCACAGTGATGATTACTGCAGGCATGAAATACAGATGATTGTGAAAATTAACATGAAACAGGATATGTTTAGTTGAAACACTATATGCGCCTAGTCTCAAAATATCTCCCCAAATAAATATTATTTACAAAAGATAAAATTGTAAGTTTGTTGTGAAGACACCTGGCAAACATCACTTTTACAAGTGGTTAAGTTAACATCATCAGTAATAAGGTATAACATCATCACACACAGCTGATATGCACTGAGGGGCACCTCAGAGTTGTAGTGTTATTTGCCCAAATTCATAACCCCAATCTAATAATGAGAAAACATAAAAAGAAAACCCAAGTTGACAAACATTCTATAAAATTTCTGCCCAAAGCTTTTCAAAAGTGCCACCATCGTAAAAACAAAGGAATGACTTAGGAACTGTAACATACTAGAGTAAGAAGATAAGACAGGAAATGCAAAGTGGGATGCTGGTTTGGATCCTTAGAAAAAGAGATACCAGTTGAAAAGCTGGTGAAATCTGAATAAAGTCTGCAATTCAGTTAGTATCATCATTTCAATGCTAGTTTCTATGATTATGTAACATATTAACATGGAGGAGCTGGGAGACGGGATTATAGAAAGTCTCTATTTCTTTGCAACTCTTCTTTAAGTACAAATGATTTAAAAATTAAAAGTTAAATTTCTCAGTGCTAAAATTTGCTTTTTTTTAATTTCGGCATATTATGGGGTACAGATTTTAAGGTTTCAATAAATGCCCTTCCCCCCCCACAAGTCTGAGTTTCCAGCATGACCATCCCCCAGATGGTGCACATCTCACTCATTATGTATGTATATACCCACCCCCTGTCCCCTCCCACCTGCCCTATATCCTATTACTGTAGTACCTATGTGTCCACTTAGGTGCTGCTCAGTTAATACCAGTTTGCTGGTGAGTATATGTGGTGCTTGTTTTTCCATTCTCGGGATACTTCACTTAGTAGTATGGGTTCCAGCTCTAACCAGGAAAATATAAGATGTGCTATATCACCGTTGTTTCTTAGAGCTGAATAGTACTCCATGGTATACATACACCACATTTTATTAATCCATTCTTGGATTGATGGGCACTTGGGCTGTTTCCACAGCCTTGCAATTATGAATTGTGCTGCTATAAACCTTCGAGTGCAGGTGTCTTTTTTGTAGAGTGTCATTGGATCTTTTGGGTAGATGCCCAGCAATGGGATTGCTGGATTAAATGAGCATCTTTCAGAACCCACTGTATGGTATCCCTCTGCACAAGGCATTCTAGATTGAACTAAGACATAAATATTCTGTTTCTAAAGGACCATGAATTTAATAAATGTATATAACTCAATGTAATGTTTTCTTAACTTTAAATCTTAATATCATATTTTTTATGTCAGGCTGTGCCTATGTTTTCTAAGCCATTCATACTTTCTATGCATATACATACATATGTATTATAAATCCTTTGAAATATATTATGATTACTGTAAAGCATATGAAGATCAAGTCATACTGAAGTGGAAGACTATTGGATTTGAAGTGACCAAATTAAATGGATTCCTAATTCTTATGCTAATAGTATTATGTAAACTGGGACATGATTTGCTTTAATGAGTCTCACATTTGTATTAGTTTTAATATTTTCTTTATAAGTTGGAGGTAATAAAATTATCTTTCTTTGTCAACATTTAAAAAATTTATGAAAAGTAAAATGTATTTTTCCAATTGTTGTATGACATTTCTGAAAACATGGAAAATTTAGACATGTAGAAAGAAAAAAATACCATATATTTATTTCTTATCTTTATTCTTATGCATGTGTTTATGTAATAGGAATCACACTACATAAATTATTTTATTATTGTTGAATGTAGTTAATTAATTTATTTAATAGGCTAGTCATTTTTAGAGCAGTTTTAGATATACAGCAAATTTTAGTAAAAGGTACAAAGATTTCCCAAATATTCCCTACCTCCTCACATACGCAGTCTCCCTCATTATCAAATCCCCTGCCAGAATAATATATTTGTTACAATTGATGAACTTACATTGATACATTGTTATCATTTAGAGTTCATAGAATACATTAGGGCTCATTCTTGGTGCAGTACATTCTAAAGGTTTGGACAACTATGTAATGAATTGTATCTACAATTATAGTATGATACAGAGTATTTTCACTGCTCTAAAAGTTACTTACTTTTTCACTTAACACTAACTGAAAAATTTCCTGGGTTATAACAAATTATTTGCAAACAGTTTTTAATTGCTATTTTAGATATGTTACAGGTACAGTGGCATACGCACATGTGGGTATGTACATATATGTGTGTATGCATATATATTTTGTGTGTATATATTAGAATATTTAACTGTTTTCATTTTTTTTGTTGTTATTTGTAAGCAATTCCTCAATGAACCTGTACATTTTCCCCCTATAACAGGGTTACTTTCTAGTTGGAATTAATGAATCAAAGGGTGTTTCTGGTCAATTTCCCAGAATTTTGACTGAGATGGATTGCTATCTATGCTACCCCCATAAGGGCAGGGAAGGAAGCTGGATTAGGTAAAGGAAAAGGTTGGGCTGTGCCTCATTATCAAGTGCTTTCAGATAACTTCATGTCAAATTGTAAGACTGAAATGGTCCTGAGTTATGGTTGGGACAGGCCTTTATACCTGCATTGTCTAGTTATTAGATGCAAGGTGCTCAAAGGAAGGGAGCAAAACTTTGGACAAGAAGGTTTTATATATACAACATAGTTTTTCCCAAAGAGGGCTTTCTGTTGCCAACACTTCTAAAAGTTGGAGGAGTACGTTCTTTACTGATGGGGTGTCATGCCACAACATCCAATATTAAGGGTGTCACAATTTTCCAAGTTCTTTTTACATTATAGTAAGTATCTCTCCAAAATTGTTGTACAATTGTAATTAGTGCTCATATATTAATTAACAGCTAAAAGTTGCTTTACATGAGTTCATTTAAGTTCTTAGCCTATTTAGTTTTTTTGTGGAGTCTCACATTGCATAAACATTTTAAAATGTTGTCTATTCCCTTTATATATTTATTACATAATTTTACTTGGGTTTTATGAAATGTTTAAATATGTTTTATCTCAAAATTAGAAAAATATTCTACCACTTTCATTGATACTTTTTAGTTTATTTCCATATATAATCTTGAAAAAACATTATTTTTGTGCTTAATGTTACATAGGAAACATACTTTTTCTTTGTTTCCAAACAGGTAGCCATTTCATGAATAATCAAACCTTTCCTCATTGAATTGAAATGTCACCTTTATTACATAATAAATTCTCACATGCACATATTCTCTATGCTTTCCATTGATCTATTTGCCTATTCCTCTATCAACACTACACTTTCCATTAATAAAGATTTACGGTGAAAATCTCTTTTTATACTTCTTCTTTTTCCTCATTATTTCCTTGGCTACTTCATACATTTAGTCTCTAATATGAAATTTAGAATCAGTATGTCAAGTTATAAAAAACCACAACCACAAAAGCAAACAAATCAAAAAGATTTTAAATGGCTTTTCATTGAATTTATGTATTAATTTGGAAAGAATTGGCATCTTTACAGTACTAAGTCTTTTCCTCCAAGGACGTGACATCTATTTCATTTACTCAGGTCTTCTTTTATGTTGTCATGGAATTTTTTTCAGCTAATTTGGTATTCAGTTCAAGCTTAGATAACAAATAGAATGGAATATTTGTATAAACTGATTCTAGTAAGAGTTTGGGTCAGGATGACCTAGAATGTTGGCAGTTTGTTCTGTCTAAATGTCCAGACTATAAAATCTGTACCTTTGTTTGTTTGTATAAACTTTTAACATCCCAAAATATAATCCTTCAATTGCTTTTTTTTTGTTTTGTCCATATTTTATATAATAGTTTTTATATGCAGGAATATTTTAGAATCTTTTCTCAAACTAAGAGCATTCACTAATTTTTAAATAAACAGATCAACATAATAGTTTATCTGAGTCCAAAATTTGTTTTCTGTGATCATATTCTTAGTTTTTTCTTATTCATAAAAGTAAGTTTTAAACTTTTACCCATGAAATATTTTGCTTTTCAAGTTTAGTGTAGAAATATTCCAAATGCAATGTTTAATAATAATTTATTTCCAAAAACATATTTTGATTTTTATAACAAATTATTTAAAATATTTTATGGTTACACAGTGAATATATATTTTTGTAAAACTTTAAGAAAATATTAAAAAACACTTCCTCAAAATATATTTTGTAAATAATAGCTAACCTGAGAAACTACTGTCTCTAGATTGGAATATTTTGCTATCATTTTGATGTACACATGGCTAAGCAGTATTTTTATACTTAAAAATTTTTTTCACCTAAAAGTACACATATGTCCATATGTTTTTGACCTATGAATTTTGTTATAGGCACTTCTGATTCTATGACTGAATAGAATATATTAGAGTAACCATCCTACTAACAGGAATTGTAAAAACTAGATTGAAAAATATTCTAAAAGTCTGTTTGCAGACATTAGAAAACAATCACAGCAGCATGATCTTGATGGGCACAGTTTCTGCAGAGAAGGAAACAGAGAGATTAAGGTGGGATTTACATTACCTCTGGGGGCATTTGCTCATTTACTACACTGGACATAAATGTCAAACAGAAAGCAACATTCTAGAGCCTGTGGCAGTCCCTGTGGGCTCTGGAGACAAAAGTTGAAGCCCAAGGCTGCCAAGGCAACCATGACTTGAGGGGTCAAAATCTTGGAGAAAAGAAAACTACTGTCTAGAGAAGTGAGCCTAATATTCTTCCTGCAGTTTCCCTTTGAGGTGTTTTCTGATTGTTAAACTGCATACATCCAGTGCAAGTAATTGAGAATCCAAGCAGTGCACAGTAAGTTAGAGGATAAAAAGTTAAGCAAAGTGCAAAAGATTCACCTAGCTGAAGAGACAAAAATTGGAGTTCAGGGCTCACCAAAAAGTAGGAGCCCTGGGAAGCACCCCAGACCTTTCAGTTGAGATTTTTTCCCCTAAATATAAAAGAAACTAGAAATATACTGACCATATTTCATCTCTGCAAGACGAAAAATATAGCTAGAACTTGTTCATGGTGATCTTTCCATATTGTATGTATTTTCCAGAAGTAAACTTATCAAAAACCAAAGCCAAACAAAAATTTTAAAATTAGTCATAGATAAAAAACACATTACCTTCAAGGAATTAATAATAAAGTTAATGGCTAACTTTTCATCAGAAACCATGGAAGCAAGACAGCACAATGACATCTATAAAGTGCTAAAAGAACTTGTAAACTAGAATTCTATACCGCTTAAAATATTATTATTCATATAACTCAAGAATTAAGTAAAATAAATACATTTTCAGAAAAACAGAAAAAATGGGAGAATTTGTTATTAACAGCATCAAACATATCAAAACTGGATCACATATCAAAATAATTCTTTCAAGAAAAAAAGAAGATGGTTTTGGATTGCTGCGATTGCACAAGTCGCCAAAGTTTTACCTCTCCCTCATCCTCCTCCTGGAAGTTTGTTGTTGCAGATCCTCCCATCAGGATTTGGAGTCAATTGGACCATGAATTGAAACTGTTTGCCTGGTTGTTAACAAATGATGCTTTGTGTGCCCCCAGGATTCATATGTTGAAGTTTTAACTACCAGTACTGCAGAATGTGGCCTTATCCACTACAACTGGTGTCTTTATTAAAAGGAGAAATTTGGACACAAACATGCATGCTATTACAGAGACAGGCAGAGGGAAGACTATGTGAAGAAACACAGGGGCAAGATGATCATCTACAAGCTAAGGAGAGCAGCCCGGAGCATATTCTTTCCTAACAGCCCTCAGGAAAAATCAACCCTACTGACAACTTGATTTTGGACATCTAGCCTCCAGAACCTCTCAAAACTTTGAGAGAATTAATTGCTGTTGTTTAATGTATCCAGTTTGTGGTACTCATGGCAGCCCAGCAAACAAATACACAGGTGTACTGCTTAGGCCAATGGAAACTGACAAACATGTTGCCATCAGAGGCTTGAAAAAAATCTCTTTTGGGAAATACGGGAAGGTGTATGGGAATTTACTCCCTAGTCATCTTTGAATCCCTAAAAACAACATGTGAAAAATGGGGGGGCTTATCTAGTGGAGGATGAAATATCCCATGGAATAAAAGTCTCAGCTGTGTCTTCCCAACTGAGACATATCCTACAGCAATGAGTCTGCCAACTACCCGATACGTGAGTCATGCCAATCTAGATCATGCTGCAATGAGTTGACCTGCCAACGGACTATAAAAGCATGAGAAAACCTAGTTGTTACCTGAGCCAGGACACAACCAGGTTGATATACAAACACTTTTCTTTTCTTTTCTTTTCTTTTCTTTTCTTTTTTTTTTCTTTCTTTCTTTTTTTTTTTTTTTTTTGACACAGAATCTCGCTCTGTCGCCTCTGCTAGAGTGCAATGGCATAATCCTAGCTCACTGCAACCTCAAACTCGTGGGCTAAAGTGATCCTCCTGCCTCAGCCTCCCAAGTAGCTGTGACTTCCATTGTATCTGTTTTACATGTGCATTTTCTCTTTGTGTTTCCTAGAATATAAGCAGCATGAAGGCTGGAACCTTGTTTAACATTAATGTTTTATATCTCATGCCTAGAGCAGTGTTGGGCACATGATAAACACTCAATATAAATTTGTTGGATGAATGAACAAGTAAATAAATATTTGAAAACTAAGCAAAGTAATAGATAGGCAACTGAAAAGGAAACACTTTCATGGAATTATGTTATTATTTCCTTTTCACCTTGTGAATTATTCGATAAATATTCATTGGTAGGATTTCAATGTGTCTATATGGTCTTTAATTAAATGAATTAGGAAATTAGGCCAGTCAGTGATGTCAAATTAAGACCAGTAAATAATGCAAAATTTGGCACTCAATTTCTCAGGAAGAGGATTTTGGTACATCTTTCAATAGAAGTAGTAATGGAGGTAACAGAAAGAAAGGTTGCCTGCTGGGAATAAAGGAGTTGGGACAGAGTAAAGACTATTTTGTTTTCTATAGATGATGTGGTGAGAGATGATGGAATTAAATGGGGAAGACCCAGAAATGAAAATGAGAACAATTTCCCCATTCCTTGACTAAGCATGAGCTATTGACAAGCTGTGTAATTTATATTAATGGGCCCCAGGAATGCCAGGGAGCAAAGAGCATGACTGAAGATTTGGCAGAGGTAGAGTCTGATATCAGTTCTATGTAACTGCATGTGGCCACGGCTTTGGCAGTTTAGGAGAGGAAGGTGTCTACCCTGAGCCCCGCGAGTAACATGGATAAGCATATATTTTGTAAAATAGAGGTTTTCATTTTCCACATATAATATGTAGATGTACATTTAAAATTATTGCTATCTATTAAAATATTTCCATAACTTTTTGTTTTATTTTGAACTCTTGCTAGTTGAGATCTAAGTAATATATCTTTAAACAGCAAGAGGTATTCCATTCTTTTTCTGGAACTAGACAAATGTTGGTGACTCAGGTAATCAGTAGCTCTTTTTTGATTATCAACATTTGGAGTTAGGCTTTGATTTAGAGATCTTTAAATTTGCTGGGGAGCATGGGCCCATTTGAGAATTGTTTAAACAATAGCTACTGATTTCAGCCTAGAAAAGTGCACACACATATACACATACATACACACATAATGTTTGGCATATAATTTTACAAGGACTAGAGACCTCTTAATTCCTATACATAACCTAGCGAATTCTACATCCTTTTAAGTAGACAGTAAACTCAGAGCTATAGAGTATGATTTTGTTTATTGTGAAATGTGTTTCTCTACTTTATCTGTGATATTCATGGACTGATAATATCTTAACATTTTATACTGAAAATATTTACCTTTTCAATTCAATTTATAATAATTAGATTTATTTCATGTGTGTAGGAAAGCTACATATCAGAAAATTGTAACAAGTGTATAGAGTATACAGAATTGGGTTTGAATTCTAACTTTGTCAACTATAATAATTAAGACTCTTTGGGTTTTCATTTTCAGAAAATCCAACCCAAACTGGCTCAAGCAGAAATATAAAAAAATAAAAATACAGGGGAGATTTGAAATGGTCAAACTTTAGACACAGCTCAATCTAGCAGTTCAAATGCTATATGTAAATATTGTTTTTATCCCTGTGGTAACTTACTTTTCATCTATTGGGTTCAATTCTCTGGCAAGCTATCTTTTCATTAGACACAAGCTAACAGCTTCTGGTTCATTTTCAAGTTTACCAGGATTAGAAAGAAGATATTTTTTTTTTTGGTAACTCAAATAAAAGTCAGACTAATTCTTTTGGCTTAGGTTAGGAATCTGTATCTGAACCAATGACTTTGGCTACATGGTTGAAATAATCTAATTGGCCAAGCCTAATCCATATACACATGTAAAAAACTGACAGGCATGTGATTAAGTTCTTTCTGTCAAATGGTCTGAATTGAACCTCCCAGGTTCAACACTGGGATTCCATGAATTGAACTTGGGAAGTCGCAATCACCAGAATAAATAGAGTTAATGGTTACCAAAATAGGAAACATGTAAGACTGGCAAAAACAACATATGCACATACAGTGCAATTACTGTTTGTGTGACCTTGGGCAAGTTACTTAACTCTGTGGGTCTCAGTTTCTCTAACCATAAAACAGAAATATTAAATAATAATTTCTATCTTCCAGAGTTTTCATGACTATTAAATGAGGTAGGTAATCTATATACTTTCAGCATTTTGACTAACAAAATTTTTCAACAAATAATAGTTTTCTATTTCATCTGTGCTGCTGGCTCTGACTGCCTGCTATCTTATCCAACGTCAAATGTATAGTTTTATTCTACCCAAAACATAAGAATCTCATAAAATTTTGATAAATCTGTTAGCATCTCTTTTCTCTTTGTTTTTCTTCTCCATGTTCCTCTGTAATATCTACAATCTGGAGCAAGTACGATGAATTACAAGTGCTGACCTCAAAGATTTCAAGCTGAAAGCAATCTGAGTATGGAGGTTAGTGGTAGTAATTGTGACAAAATGCACTTAGTACCACTCTTACAGTTTGAACAACTAAAATGTCAACAGTTTCCAAATAATTGATTTCTTATTTTAATATTATTTGTGTTTATCCTAGTTCGATTCAAACTAGTTTATATTATACCTAGTTTAAAAAGTCCACTTAAAAATAACCTAAATTAAATCAGTAATTTCTTTCTGTGCCACTGCTATTAGGTTCAATTACTTGAGAACAGAGAATTAATATTAGGGCTAACAATAGTTACTTATATAACATTATGTCTTAATGAGGTTGAAGAATTAACACTGGCTAGAGAGAGTTATGCCATGAAACTAGTACACATTAATTGAAAAACAATGTTATAATCATACCCCAAATCAAATAATCCAGACTCCTTGACAAGGGCATTAATTCTAATGTGAAGCCCCATGGCATCAACCAAGAGCACTGCAACGAACCTTGAACGTTTTCACGGATTCATTAATTCTTTAACACAATTATGTGGAAATTAGTTTGAACTTTCCAACAGATTTTATTAAAGCATTATCCATGCCATATGAAGCTTACTATGAAAAGAAAGAAAATAAAGATCTAAGCCACAAAAAAAAAAATCAAGATTTCAAAAAGATAATCTTTGCTATAGTTAAATGGGCTTAGTCTTATTTATACAAAATAATATAATAGGAATTTTGGTAAAGTATCTACCCATAAAGGATATTTTCTTTCCTGGAAATTTTGAATACATACCGTAGCAACTTGTTTCTTCATATTATGTATATATTTTAGGAGAACAATGTGATATGTTGCAAGAAACACAGTTTATAAATCAAGTGAATCTCTTGTTAAATTAATACAAAATTTTAAAAACACCTCAATTTTTTGAAGTGATGAGATACTTAAGTCTTTAAATAAAAATATGTTTTCATCCTAAATCAAATATTTTCTTGTTATATATCTCCTGACTTAATCCATGGGAGAATGAACTATCACTTTTATTCCAAAAAATGTTTGCAAACTCAGATATTTAGAACAGGAATTCTGAGTGGTGGTTGTGCTGGCATTTACTGATAGCACTAAAGGTGGGAGTGTAATTTGAGTTGAGGGTGGGAATCCTTGGAGGTTCCATTAAAAGTGCCATTAATTATTCTAAAAAAATTTGCCTATAATTGCCAATTGCCTTTCCCCATCTCTTATTTGTTCTGAAACCTCTATTTGGAGGAATTTGCACCATCCAATTTGATACATCTCTTATTTTTCTCACTATTTTAGTCTTTTTAATTTCCCCATTCTAGCACATTCTCTTGCTGTTATCTTCCTAGACGTCTACTGATTTAAAAAATTATTCTGGAAATTATAGTAAAAGTTGTAAAATCTGAATATTTAAGTCAATCTTGAAGAGAAATAAACCTGGTATATTCATAGTATTAGAGATTAATACCTAGTATAAAGATACAGTAATAAATATGGTGTGGTACCAACGAAAGAATAGACCAATAAGTCAGAACTGAGAGTCCAAGAAGACCCCCTACACACACACACACATATCTGGCCTCTGACTTATGATATGGTAGCACTGGAGTATGATGAAAAAAAGATATGTTTTCTTTTTCCAATAACTGTTGCAAAAAATATTGGCTATTCATGTGAATAAAAAAAAAATCTTGACCCTACTTAATACCATATGCAAAAATCAGTTACAGATGTATGGCAAATTAAAATGTGATAAATAAACTGTAATGTTTCTATAAGAAAACCAAATAAAGTATCTTAATGACATTAGGGTATGTAAAGATTTCTTTATGACCACACAAAAACTACAAATAGGAGATAAAATATCGACATTAAACATTAAGAGCTTTTGCTCCTCCAAAGATATCACTGAAAGAGTGAAAAATCAATCCACCCATTGGGAGACGATATTTGCAATACTTATATCTGACAAAGACCTCATATCCCAATATATTTATTGATAAAATTCCTATGAATTACTAAGAAAAAGAGAAAAAACTCAAAAGAAAAATGGCAAAGATCTTGACTAGATACTGCACGAAAGACAGCATTGAAATGACAAACATAACAACTAATGCTAAACTTAATTAATCACTAAGGAGATGCAAATTAAATCCCAGTGTAATACCATATACCCATTAGTATTGCAAAAATGAAAAAACTGACACCATGTGTTGACACGGATGTGAAGCAACTGGTGGTAGAAGTGTAAATTATCAGAAGCATTTTGGAAAGCAAGTTATCATTATCTATTAATGTTGAGCACCTGCATACTGTTTGAACCAGCAAATCGCCTACAAAGTATAAATGCAACAGAATGTGTACCTATGTACTCTGAAAGACAAGTTCAATGATGTCCATAGCAGCACTATTCATATTAATAATAGTCCTAAATTGGAAACAAATCAAACAGAGTAGAATTATAATAAATATTACTCAGCAATGAAAGTGAACAAAATTATCACTGAGCAATATAATGGCGTAATCACACAAAGTGTTGAGTAAAAGAAAACCAATCACAAAAGACTTTATACTGTAGAAATACGTGTACAATTTTAAAAAATAAGCAGGACTAATCAACATAGTTACTGTTTTCTGGGAAGAGGGATTAAGACTGGAAGTGAATATGACAGGAGCTTCTGGTATGCTGATACTATTCTATGTCTTGATCTCATTACAGGTATGTATTCACTTTCTTAAAATTATTAAGATGTCTGACTGGATTTGACCACTATTTTTCTATCTATGTTATATTTCATTAAAATATTATAAAATTTCTAAGATGTCTTTTAAAATTCTTTTTCATGAGAACTTGTTTTTCTGTAGATATAAATTATTCTTGATGCTCTTTCAAAAGTGAAATTTAAAGATGTATAAACTGTTATACATTCTTAGGATTTTCTGTTTTGGTTTAGGTTTCTTTTTTTTTTTTTTTTTTTTTTGAGACAGAGTCTCACTTTGTTGCCCAGGCTAGAGTGAGTGCCGTGGCGGCAGCCTAGCTCACAGCAACCTCAAATTCCTGGGCTCAAGCGATCCTCCTGCCTCAGCCTCCCGAGTAGCTGGGACTACAGGCATGCGCCACCATGCCCGGCTTATTTTTTCTATATATATTAGTTGGCCAATTAATTTCTTTCTATTTATAGTAGAGACAGGGTCTCGCCCTTGCTCAGGCTGGTTTCGAACTCCTGACCTTGAGCAATCCGCCCGCCTCGGCCTACCAGAGTGCTAGGATTACAGGCGTGAGCCACCGCGCCTGGCTCGTTTTGGTTTAGGTTTTATTCTATTTATTTATCTTTATAAATGTTTCTCTCTGAAGACATAGCATACATGTGTTGATTCATGGTTTCTATTCTTATTTAAAATGAATCAGTGGGAAGAAGTATAATGCACTCTGCAGGGGAAGTTTACTTACCTGCATACATTGATCTAGGGCAGTTAACAACTAACAAGTAAAAACCATTATGTTGGTGTTTCCCCAAAAACCACAAACAGAAAAGCTTTAGTCACAGGAACAGCACTCTGTTTCTCCTGAGATAATGGATTGAATTTATTTTGAAAATAATTAATTTTGGTTTTGCATTTGCACAAAATTAGTTCTTAAACACTGACTGTTTTCTGCTACAGTTGACAGTGAGCAGTGGTTACATGTGTGGATATAGAGCATGTATGCAAAAGATTCTTGGATACTGTTGCAATTGATTCCTCAGACTGTAGCTGTACATCTTGTGCTTGCATCCCAGCCTGTCCTGTGCCCTTGAACCTTTCCAGAATTCTTTCAAGGAGACAGATTCTCTCCTGGGTTAAAACCTTCCCACACGCATTCAGATTTATAAAACCTTGACTTAGCTTCTTCAGTTACTGCACTTCCATTCATATTCACCTTCCAGAAAATACTCGAAACCTTTCATCTGTCAGTTATCTATATCCCTTTATCTTCATTTTCATGGGTTAATAGCTTTAAAATCATTTATAGTCATCTGAATAGTAGATTTGGAAGAAAGTAAATAAACATATGGACTTAATTTCTTACCTTGAATCACAAGGTTTTTAAATACATGATTGTGTGTGTGTGTGTGTTGTGTGTGTGTGATAGTTGAAAGAGCACTATAGAGTCAAAAGATAAATAAACCTGCATTTACGTTTCAGTATAGCCATATGTTAAATAGTTGACCTTAGCCAAGTACCTAATAGCTCTGAGCATAATTAATCTAAAACATGAAGATCTAAAGCAGGTTAATTTAACATATGAAACATTGCCCATAAACTTTGAAATGCTGTATAATTGAGAATGATTTATTATTTCTGTCCCTATTGAAAACAGTGAGTATCATGATATAATATAGAGAGTATTATATGACACAATTTTTAACAATCTTAGTTTGCATTCAATGCAGTAGTAATTGATGAGTCACACAGATTTTATTCTTGCTATACTACTAATTATAATGAAGTTGTTCTACCCATACTATAATATTCTCCCAAAGCAATTAAGAAGATTTAATAAATGGTTGCCTTCCTATTTCTCTTCAGCCTATTCAGTTACCTTTATATATTGCATAGATTTTAAGATTAAAATGGATGTAGTATTTTTTTAACTCAGAAGATTGTAGGTATGAGAGCCAAAAATATGCACACATTTATTACAACAATAATGTAATGACTTTGTACTATGTTAACATAGCTAAACTGAAGTTATGTTTCTCCAAAGTTTGTTCCATATGTGATTCCAAGTAAAGACTATACATGAGAGAATTATCTGCAATATTTGGAAGGCGAAAGTGAATCAGCAGCCATATGTAGGTTTGGCTGGATAATGTTGGACTAAGCACTGCTGCAATCCATGTGCACTGTCTCTGGTCTGCTGGGTTACCTTGTTGTGGTGTGGATCAACAGCTTGGCTTGAAGCTTGTGTAGAATTTACCTATTCTTCTACTTTGGTTTCTCTAAATCCCGGACATAGTGGCTGAGCAGTATTATGGTGAAGTTTGCTAACTTCTTCCTCATGTGACATTGGTGGTTGGAAAGGTTCAGAGACAGATGAGGATTTTAACTTGTTCTGGGGGTTCTTTCATATCCTCAGGGCCTCCAGTATGTCCTTGATCTCCCCATTTTACATCCATCTTTTCTTCCTTGCTGTCTGCTTTGGTGATTTCAGATCCAGCACCAGTAGCAGAGTAAACAGTTTACTCACAATTAAGATCAAAATCCTATAAAAACATATTCCATTCATATTATTCACAGTAGTTCTGCTTACCCTATTGAAACATAACTGATAACTAAAAGTAGGATGCAGTCATCAAGTAGTCAAGACAATGGACTACATGTATTTTAGGAAGTAAAAAGTCGAAAATGACCTAGAAAAGAAGAATCAGGGTTTTCTAGTTTATATTTTATGCCATTTTTATAGTACCTTGCATGAACTCCAAAGCACTAGCATGATAATTAACTTCAGGATATGTATCTATTATATTGAAATTATTTAGGTAAATGTAGCATATTAACCAAAATTAAATGAAATTAAATAAATTCTATTAAATAGAATAGCCTGTTACTTAGTATAAATCATGAAAAAATATGAAAAATACCTGCTTAGCAAGCAAACTTTATTTTAATGTGCTATCTTTATATTTGAATATTTCTATTTTTCATGTTCCATAATTAATGCTTTTCAGTAATCTGTGTCAGCAGATTTCATATCAATCTTAGGAAATATACATTGTAACAATTTCCATTATAATCAATTTCTACTACATGACCCAAACTTCATAGATAATATGAATCTTAATGAAGAATGATTATATACTTTCTGATTCCTAAGACTTTATATTAAAATTACTATGACTACCATATTGGATCATCCAATATATTGTCATTAACAGTGGGATATTATATAATTTGTAATTAATAGGCTAATGGATGATCAACCAAGCAAAATGGAACTACTCTCAAAAGTATTACTTTATAATAGTGACAAAATTATCTGTCTCAATGAAATATGCCCCCAAAAATATACTCACATGAGAGAAATTCTTATAAACACCATCATTGTGTTCCTTATATAAATAATTTATAGTCTATAAAAGATTCATGGTACAATCCACATTATTATCTTTTCTGTAATTAGCTCCTCCTTATTAATTAGGATCTTTGTTTAAGGCATTGATTCAGTGCAGTGAATTTTAATGACTGAACAATACAGTTGTGTGATCTTTAATTATGACTCTCTTGTGGGAAATAGTACATGCAGGTCATTATTTGTCTGCTAGTGAAGAATTTAGGAGATTTAATTGATGAGAATGTATATGCATTGGATGGATTTGGTAAGTATTGATTGAGAGTGTTGTGATTTAGTAATTGTCTTTACAACAGCTATTCCCCTGTCATTTTCTAGTAATTATTGTTATTCTAGAAGTGCCATTAGTAAATTATTGTACCATATATACCTGAAGTTCAGTCATTCATTCAATTAATATTTTTTGAGCACCTACCATTTGTGAGAAACTATTCTAAGCCTGGTAAATATAATGTTTTTTTTTAAATATAATATTAATTAGGGCTCAGAAGTTTACCTTCACAAGAGGCTTCCAATTAATCACATGAGACAGAAAGGTTAAAAAAATGTGGAAGAGTAAAAGAAATAAGTGTAGATAAAAGGAACTATAATCTTTTTTGAGGGTGGTTCTAAAATCTGCCTCCAGAATGACTTAAAGTGAGATTCCTATAAAAGCTCATTTTTCTTCAATTTTAACACATTATATTATTTTAAATAATATTGTATTTTGCTGATGTTTTATATATATATATATATCTCACCATGTTATATGAAAATATAATCTTGGAGGGGCCACACCATATACATTTTCTGTCTCCCATATTGCCTTCAATGTAGAAAGTGCTTAATACAATTTCTTGATTTGAATTTAAATGTTTATAGTTTTTGGGTGATTGTGTGAACACCAAAAAGTACTTTTAGAATTTCTTCTGTAGGTAAGTACTACTAATAGCTATATGAGTCCACAGCAACGGATGGTTGATGTTTTGTCAATACAGCCCTTCTCTTTTAAAGAGGGTAAAAAGTATGGATGGAAATGGCCATCAGGTAGAACTTGGCTGGAGTTAGGTTGTGGAGGACTGTAGCATGTGAGGCTCACTCAGGGCAAGAGAAGATGCTGAGCATGGAGAATAGGGCTCACCCAGAAATGATAAGGAGGAAATAAAGGAAATGGATCTGGTGATAGAGACATCAAGATCAATTTTGGAAGGCCAATTATTTTGAGCTTTGGATATTAGCTAGCTTGAAAATTTACTTTTCTAAGTCAATAGAGAAAAAAATTAAAGGGGCAGCTAGAGGAAAGTCATGTTAAACATATGGGCATACTGAACTTGACCCCTGTGTGGTATTTATGGGTTTTTATTATATAATATCTACTTAGAATGGTGATTTCTGAAACGTTTGGGAAAGGAGTTATGCTTTCTAGATGCTGCTTTCTCTGTATATTTAGAGTTTAAGCTTTAATGTTATGGTGTTCTCAATATCTTCCTTTCATAGGTTTTCAAAAATACTTTGTGCATTATCCTGTCTTTAAAGAGAGGGAGTGTATAGCCAAACATAGTGGCATTCACCACCAGTCTCAGCTACTGGGGAGCCCAGGCAGGAGGCTAGCTTGACCATAGGAGTTCAGGCTGCAGTGAGATATGATTGTACCATTGTGCTCTAGTTGGGTGACAAAGTGAGATTCCATTTATTAAAAAAAAAGAGAGGGTCAGAAATTCCACTAGTGGATATTTACTCAAAGGAAAAAAAAAATCATTTTATCAAAAGGAAACTTGCACTAGAATGTTTATTGCATTCACAATCATAAAGATGTGGAATCAACCAATCAATTCATGACTGGATTAATAAATTTGGTATATGTACATCATGGAGTACTACTCAGCCATTAAAAAATGAATTAATACCTTTTACAACAATCTGAGTGGAACTGGAGACCATTCTCCTAAGTGAAGAATTGCAAGAATGGAAAAACAAACCGCACACATACTCACTATTAAATGGGATCTAACCAAGCAGCACTCATGTGCAGGGATGGAAGTAAAGCTCAACAGAAGTCAAGTAGGTGGGGTTGGGAGGAGGAGGGGATGGGTGAAATTATACCTAACAGGTACAATGTACAGTATCTGGGTGATGGGCACACTTATAACTTTGACTCAACCAGTACAAAAACAATCTATGTAATCAAAACTTTTTTACCCCCATAATATTTTGAAATAAAAAATAAAACACACACAGGGGAGAGAGAGAGAGACAGAGAGAGAGGGGGAGGGAGGGAGAGGGAGAGGGAGAGGGAGTAAAATAGTGGATAAAGATGCATGGTCTTTGGAATCTATACACTTGAGTTTGAGTCTTTGCTTTGCTATTAGCACTAAGGTCTTTAGCAACTGTGACTTTAGCTTCCCCACTCAATTATAGTACCATGGTTAAAATTATACTTTTTGAATGTTACTGGATTTTGGCATACACATAGTATGTTACATAAACTAGTTTAAATCAGTTAAAAAAATATTTATTGAGGGCTTCTATGTTCCAGGACTTATTTTATGTACTGATAGATACTCAATAAATATTTATTGAACTACTTTACTTTTTGTATCGGTTTTATGTTCAACTCTCCTGAATTATTAATATATTCATTATGAGTTCATCATATATGAGTTCATTCATACATGAATCCTGAAGACTTCATAGTACATCCAGTTTGCCATCCATATTTCTCACCATCTTAGGATACAAGAATGTATGAAAGAGTTATAAAGATAAAGATCCAATGGGGGTGGAATTAAAAAAGATACATAGGACTTCAGGACTTATGTTTCCTTGAGCCATCTGTGCATTAAGATCAAACACATTAGGTAAAAAACTGAACAAACAATATGAAGCAGAATAGGTTAATAAATTAGAAACATTACCTGATTAGAACACAAAACATTATATCTGTTAGATAAATTTATAGGAAGAAAATGTTTCATATAAATCATTTAATTATTCATTTCAATTTTTAACAATCTTTTGTGTACCATTCCAAGCTTGAAATCTTTGAATTTTGACTAATTTTGTTGTTAATGACAAATTTTCAGTGTTTTTTTTAAAAAAACCTTTATCTGTCAAACACTTGATTTTTGCTCTTTAATGATACTGTATGATATTTAATTAGACTGTCAGTGATCATCAACTACATCTTTGAAAATAAAATCATTAACATCAATGTTCAGTTCAAAAATAAGGAGACAATTTAAACAGATAACTTCTCCTGGCTATCTTGTTTGCTAGAAATACTTTTGTTCTTCTAAAAAATGTATTTAATTACAAGTTTTATCTTGGTGATAGTGAAATATTTCATTAAGAAATTTTGATATTTTTAATGCACTATGATATGAACAATTTAAACAAATGCTTTCATTTTTATAGATATAAATCATAAATATGAAAGTAATATCACAATAAATTAGATATTAAAATATATTATCTACTTTGTCAAAGATTAAATGGCTATGTGGGGATGGTTTTATATCTGGGTTCTCAGTTCTGTTCCATTGGTCTATGTCTCTGTTCTTGTGTCAGTAACATGCTGTTTTAGTTACTATAGCCCTGCAAAAACATACACTGGGGAAAAGAATCCTTATTCAATAAATGGTGCTAGGGAGATTGGATAGTCACATGTAGAAGACTGAAACAGCATCCACACCTTTCAACTCTCACAAAAATCAACTCATGGTGGATAACAGAATTAAACCTAAGGCATGAAGAACTATAAGAATTCTTGAAGAAAATGTTAGAAAAACTCTTACAGACATTGGCCTTGGCAAAGAATTTATGAAGAAGACCCCAAAGACAATCACAGCAACAACAAAAATAAATAAATGGGGCCTGATCAAATTAAAAAGCTTCTGCATAGCCAAGGAAACTATCATGAGAAAAAACAGACAACCTACAGAATGGGAGAAAATATTTGCATGTTACACATTCGATAAAGGGCTGATAACTGGACTCTATATAGAACTCAGGAAATCAGCAAGAAAAAAATCAAGCAACCCTATCAAAACATGGGCAAAGGAATGAACAGAAACTTTTCAAAAGAAGATAGACTAATGGGCAAGAAACATATGAAAAAATGCTCAACATCTCTAATCATCAGGTAAATGCAAATCAAAACCACAATGAGATTTTACTTTTTCCAATGAGAATAGGCTTTATCAAAAAGTCCCCCCCCAAAAAAAATGTTGGCGTGGATGCAGAGATAGGAACACTCATACACTGCTGGTGGGCCTGCAAACTAGTACAATCTCTGTGGCAAGTAATATGGAGATACCTCAAAAAGATACATGTAGAACTACCATTTGACTCATCAATCCCATTACTGGGCATCTACCCAATAGAACAAAAGACATTCTATAAAAAAGACATCTGCACTCAAATGTTTATAGCAGCACAATTCACATTCTCAAAGATGTGGAAACAACACAAGTGCTCAACAATACATGAGTGGATTAATAAAATGTGGTATATGTATACCATGGAGTTCTACTCAGCCACAAAAAATAATGGTCATCTAGCACTTATTGTATTATCTTTGTTAGAGCTGGAGCCCATTCTACTAAGTGAAGTATCCCAAGAATGGAAAGACAAGCACCAAATATACTCATCATCAAATTGTTATTAACCGATCAACATCTAAGTGCACATATAGTAATGACATTCATCAGGTGTCGGCAGATGGGGGGGGCAGAGAGGATGGGTATATTCACACCTAGTGGGTGCTGTGCACACTGTCTGGGTCATGGACACGCTTGAAGCTCTGACTTGGGTGGGGCAAAGGCAATATATGTAATCTAAACATTTGTACCCCTGTAATACGCTACAATAAATAAAAAATAAAATAATCTTATTTAGTTAACTTTCATGGAAATCTTAGCAACATTGGTTAGAGGAAATTCAGATACAGAGACTCAAACCCTACTGCTTAGAGGAATAATGTTAAATTTAAGAGAGTGGAAAAGTTTCAATCAATGTATATAGATTCAAAAATATTTTGATCCTATCTGCCTGTACCATGTCTTTGTATTGATAAACAATAATGAAACTGATGACTTTAAAAATTTACACCAGAAAACATGGGTACTTTATTTGGAGTAGAAAAAGAGTAAAAATGATAAAAGGGGTTAGAAAGGGGTTAGAAAACCTAATTTTTTTCTATCTTTGCCACAAATATGTTTTATAAAAATCTGATTTATCAGGCCTGAAACCTAGGTATCTTTATTATTAAAAGTTTAATTATTTCTTCTTTTTCTTTTTAATATTTAAAATATTGAAAGATAACACTTTAATATTTTTAAGTATAACATGATGTTTTGAAGTATACATATTGTGGAATGTTTAAATCTAGCTAATTAACAAATGCATTGCCTCACATAGTTATAATTTTTGTGGTGAGAGCAGGTAACATCCACTCTTTTTACATTTTTCAAGAACACAATAAATATCCATAAACTATAGTCACCTTGCTGGGCAATAGATCTCTTGAAATATATCCCTCCCATCCAACTGTAATTATGTATCTTTTGACAAACATCTCCCCAGCCACCCTTCTGCTTCAACCATCAGCCTCTGGTTATCACCATTTTTCTCTGTACTTCTATGAGAGCAACTTTTTAGGTTCCACATGAGTAACACCATATGGTATTTGACTTTCTCTGACTGGCTTTTTTCAGTTAACATAATGTCCTCCAGATTCATCAGCATCACAATTGACAGGCTTTCATTCTGTTTTTTGTTTGTTTGTTTTTGGCTGCATAGTTTTCCATTGTGTATATATAGCACATATTCTTTGTTCAATCATCTGTTGATTCCTTATCTTGGCTATTGTGAATAGTGCTGCAACAAACATGGGAGTGCAAATATTTCTTCCACATATTGATTTTAATTCCTTTGGATGCATAACCATTAGTGGGATTGCTGGATCATAGGGTATGTCTAGTTTTAATTTTTTGAGGAACTTCTGTGCTGTTTTCCATAATGGCCATACTAATTTATATTCTCATCAATATTGTGTAAGGGTTCCCTTTTCTCCACATCCTTACCAGCACCTATCTTTTTCCTTTTTTGATAGTAGCCATTCTACTTTGGGTGAGGTGATATCTCATTTTCTTTTTGATTTGCATTTCCCTGATGTGTAGTGATGTCAGCCAATTTTTTGCCAATTTTTTAATTGGGTTATGTGTTTTTGCAACTGAGTTGTTTGGGTTCCTTATCTATTTTGAATATTAACTCTTTGTCAGATGTATAGTTTACAAATATTTTTTCCCCCATTCTGTATGTTGTCTCTAGACTCTCTTCATTCTATCATTTACAGAAAGAATTTCTCTCAAAGGCCATAAATGACCAACTCACAGCTAATATCATACTGAATGGGGAAATGTTGAATGCTTTAGCTCTAAAATTTGAAATAAGACAAGGATGCTGACTTTCATCACTTTGATCCCACATACCACTATCCTAGCTATAGCAGTTGGGCAAGAAAACAAAATATAAAGCATTGAAATTGGAAAGGAAGATGTAAAATTATCTCTGTTTGCAAATGACATAATCTTATATATAGAAAACCCTAAAGATACTAACACAAAACTGTTACAACTAATAAACAAATTCAGTAAAGTGGCAGTATACAACATCAACATACCAAAATCATAGCATTTGTATATACTAATAGTGAACTATCTGAAAAAGAAATTAAGCAAACAATTCACTTTATAATAGCTACCAAAAAATATCTAAGTATAAATTAGTCAAGAAGGTTCTTTCTTAAGATTGAATTAATTGGATAGAAGGTTTCCATATGGTTTTTGTCTATTTCTTCTTTTTTAATATTATAACATTATGCAGAGTTCTTACTGAAAATCTGAAGTAATGGGACTTCACTTTGTTAGGACTTGAACTCCCTCATTTGTGTCCTCAGGTCTGTGAAACTGCTGGAAGCTTTCCTATGCTTCTCAACTTCTAGGTTGCTGCTTGTAAATTGACAAATGCCTCAAGGAGAAAAATGCCGCTAATTTTTTATCTTAAATCTATTCATTTACCCTCTCTCAAGTACCTCGTTTCCCATGAGAACAAGCTGCCTTCATAGATCTTTAGTGCAGGAAAACTGATTTTAAAAATATTGTATTCAATAGTCTGATGGCCTGTGACATATTATTCTGTCATTTTTAAAAGCTGAACTGATCCATGTCAGCATAAGTTTTTAAGAAATGCAAGTCATTTTAAGATGCTCTAATTTACCACATTTAGAATATAATAGCTCAATCAGGAGTTTCAAATATGAGGGTAGTTTGGATAAGCCATTAATATGTTCATATATTTCTTGTAAATAGCATTGTCTTACACATACCCATTAGTTAAGAAAACTGGATTTACCTCTTGGTTATGATGAGTCTTAGTTCTATTAAAATGTGTAGGTGTTTGGAAAGTTGATATGTTAACTTTTTCTACTGCTGTTCTTAACTTATACTCACATAATTTGTTATAAAAAAATCTATTAAAAGATGATCTATTGAACATAGAGTTAAACAGTACTCCTACACGGGCTTTTGCTTTATTCATCAAATTCAAAACTGAAAGGGGAAAAAAATGGGACACATGAAATTCTTAACCATTTTTAACCAGAACAGAAATTCTAAAGAGTAACTTTTCCCTTTCTAGTAAATACAGGAGAGCTGGAAGCGAACTTGAAAGGGTGAATCTATATGATTTTATGTGAAGTCTTTAATAAAAGTTAAATACAGCAGTGGAGATCTCAATCAATGTAGGCATGGAAACATCTCAGTATATCAAGAATAAGAGTTGGCATTTGCTTAGGAGCTTGAATTCTGAGAGCTTTGACTCTATAATTTAGTTCACTAAAATGGAGATATAATTTATTGTCATCTTACTGATGAAGAAACTAAGAAGTAAATATTGTTTGTCTGATATATTAAAATGAGTACAGGGTAAAGATAAGAACTGAACACTTAACACCCTATTACTGACATGTGCTTATATTTCCATAAAATGATACACTGTGCATTGAGACTAGCATACATGAACACATGCAATTTTAACATTATGCAGAATATTGCACATACGGAAATCCCCTAAGAGCTTTAATTTAATAGAGAGCAGTTCTTTATCTTATTCTCTTTACTCAAACTCATTTTCTTTTACCAAGAAAAATCCAATCAGTGATTTTGGAGTTTATTGGTATTTATAGGATTCTTCCATTCTATAAGATATTTCTAAGAGCTTTATTGCAGGCTTTCATTTCAAGTTTACACTATTATTCAAACAGCTCAAATCTTAGATAAAAATAAAGGATCAAAAGATGATTTCCACACTATAGTTTGAATACAAACTGGAATCTGTATTACTCTTCACAGGACTTTTCAAATGTTTCAAAAAATCACTACATAAATCTGACTCTAGACAGAAAATTATTTAAGGCTTGGTTAAAAGTTTTCATTTTAATAAATTAATGAAGGCATATTTGGCAAATATACTTTAAATGAATGTATAAGAACTACTGAATTAGTTTACTTTCATTCTATAAATTACTTATAAGAAATAGATCAATATTCGATAATTGATATATCAACAAGAAGAGAAATTATAATAAACTATGCAAGTTCCCCAACTTAGAGATTATGCTCCATAAGGGGCACTGGTGGGTCTCTAGCAGACCGTAGGCCATAAAGCTAATGATGATTTTCCAAGTAGACATGGTAAGAGGTGGTTATTTTGTTGTCGTGTACTCATAACCATCATTTGAGATTGTTTGGGAAGTGGTAATTTAGGCATATACACATAAGTATCTAAGCATGCTCTTGTTATTTTACACTCTGCATTGATTACCAACATGGCCTGAATTGAAGTGGAGTGTGAGAGCAAACATAGGCATATTTGCCCGGCTGCCTGAATGAGTCAGACTAGGTTCTTTAGCAAGAATACTCTGGCAAGAGGGAACTTTAGGTCAATAGCCTTAAATTCAAGCACAAGGACTCTCTCTAAGTGGGAGGGTGCTTAAAGAGAAGAAAAAGCATTTTTCAGGGAAATCTCCAATATATTAGTTTTTATACAAGGATCAAGGATTTAAAAATGAGCAGTTACTTAGAATACATTTATCCCTAACAAAAGCTATTGCTGTAACCATTTCCTTAACGACCTGTAACCATGGTCGTTTGCATCCTTCCCAATTCTTCTTTACTTCTGTTTTTCAGAGGCAGGCTGGGTTCTAGCAGAACTCTGCCACTTCCTTCCAAGCATGATGCATTCACATTTGAAAAAGCATTACATCTCATTGCCGGAGCTAGGCATACTCACTAGTGTACATAGTGTTGTCATTGTTAACATAACTCCAGTGATCATATCAGTTAGTGAAGTCAGACGCTTTCTGGCTGGAAGTGTAAAGATCCCTTCAAATATAGTATTCCCTGCAGTGTGTTTCTGTCGCAATCTAAAGTCAATGTTTGCATCCTTATTTTTTCTTTTTTAAAACTCATTCAGTATTATACTAGAGTAACTACTGGCTTAGGAGCTTTACAAAAACCTCCAGGGTGACAATTTTTGGGGAAAAAATATTTTAATGGCATTTTCATAAATCTGTTGTTTTGCTCTGCAGACTTCTGTAAATAGAGTGACTGTGGAGATGGAACTTCATGAGGATGGACAGGGCAAACATTTTAATATACTTGTGGGAAGAATGATGTTTGGAGGTAGGCTGATAGTGCGTTTGCCCTTTGATGAAGCTAAGCTAAGGCCTATGCTTTTACATGGACGATGGACTCAAAGATTCAGTGGGTCTGGTCCCCTTCCTCAGAGGGGACCTACATTCTAGTACTTAGGTTTACAATCACCACTTCTTGCATGGCTGTGATGTCTGTGGCAAATTTATAGTCAGATTCAATCCTATTGCAGTCACACAAGCCTGACATCAAACCCAAATTCATAAACATTGGGCTGGTTTACAATAGAGTGTTTTATTGTTTTGATGCTGTTGTTGTTTTCAGATATGTAGAAATGTCCCTTGTTGCTATGACATAAGAAGGACATTCTAGTGTTTATTAATTATATACCAATCCAAGAACTGTTTTAAGTATTTAATGTTATTTGTTTTATTTAACTTTCAAAAAACTACTATGAGATAGACATTATTACACTCATATTTTATGTATAATAAAGCTAAACTGGCTGGGTGCTGTGGCTCATGCTTGTAATCTTAGGACTTCAAGAGGCCAAGGCAAGAGGATTGCTTGAGGCCAGGAGTTCCAGACTAGCCTGAACAACAGTGAGATCCCATCTCTACAAAAAATAGAAACATTAGCTTGGGGTGATGGTGTATGCCTATAGTTCCAGCTACTCGGGAGGCTGAGGCAAGAGGATCACTTGAGCCCAGGAGCTGGAGGTCACAGTGAGCTATAATGCTGCCACTACACTCTAGCCTGGGTGACAGAGAAAGACTCTGTCTAAAAAAAAAAAGAAAGAAAGAAAGAGAGAAAGAAAGAAAGAAAGAAAGAAAGAAAGAAAGAAAGAAAAGAAAAAAAAGAAAAGAGAAAGAAAAATAAATTATTGGAGGTTAAGACAAAACAAATTATAAATTGACAGGAATAAGAATAGTGGGACTTTGGTTTATTTGCCTCTAAAGTCCAATTTCCTGTCATTGTATAAAGCTATCTATCTGTATTAGTTTAGGGTATCCAGAGAAGTAGAAATAGTAGAAGATATATCTTTAAAGAGATTTATTATAAGGAATTGGCTCATGAGTTTATGGAGACTTGAGAAGTCCCAAGATCTTTTGAGGTCTTAGTTATGATTTCTTTGCCTAGACCAATGTTTAGAAGAGTTTTTCCTAGGTTTTCTTCTAATATTCTTTATGGTTTCAGGTCTTACAGTTAAGTCTTTGATCTCTCTTGCCTAAGACCTTAAAAGCACAAGCAACAATAACAAAAATAGACAAATGGGATTTAATTAAGCTAAAATACTTCTGTTCAGTAAAAGAAAGAGTCAAGAGTGAACAGACAGCCTGCAATATGGGAGCATATATTTGTAAACTATGTATCCAACAGAGGGCTGACAGCCAGAATTTACAAAGACTTCAAACAACAACAAATCCCAAATAACCCCATTAAAATTTTGGCAAAAGACATGAATATACATTTTCAGAAAGAAGACATACAAATGGCCAAGAAAGCATATCCAGTAATGCTCATCATCACTAACCATCAGGAAAATGCAAATTAAAACCACACTGAGATGTCATCTGACACCAGTCAGAATGGCTGGTGTATATAAACCACATTTTCTTTATCAACCCACCTTGGAGAGAGAGTGAACCACAGTGCAGATTTAAGCTAATGGCATATTAATTACCCTTAGGTTACTCCAGGTCACTTTCTAAATCTTATTGCCTGGGCTGGGTAATTCCTAGATTGATAAAGCATCCCCTCCTTCCCCAGATGTAGCAATTGCTTGGGATAGGATTAAGGGTGGGACAACACCAAAATGCAGAGCACGCTCTTATTCTTCTTCCCAGGTGGAGACATTGCTTGAAACAGCACCAAAACAGGGAACACTTGTCCGAAGAAGAGCCAAGGAGATCCTAACCATCTACCTAACAATTACTCATAGCAATTACAGTCCTTGTTTCTGTAACTGGTCATGTGGTCATAGCTGGTATTTATAATTATTTTTTCCACTACCCATTCCTTTTCCTTCAGCAAGTGCCTCAGCTGGTCATGATTCTTTATCTTGGGGTATGACCCAAACTTTCATTCCTGACAGGTCCAGACCTTTAGTAGTCCTACCTGAATTAGCTTGTTGTAATTTCCCACTGACCTTAATCACAGACATGATAATACTAGATGCATAAGCGATCTCCTATATTCTGTACATACTCTTCTTTACCTCAATTGTGGAGTCCCAGTCTAACTTCCCCTTGGTAGTCAACATCAATCACCCCAGCCAAACATTTTTTCGGTTGATTTAGAGCAGGAGTTGTCCAAGGTGGCTGGGAAGCAGTCTTCCAGTTCAGTGGACTCATTACTATGTCTTGGTGTGGAAGCATTCCTGCTCTTGGAACTAGGATTTCTAGACCATTGGGGCATAAGATCATGGGAACAGGAAGGAATAATTTTGCTCATGGGTCACCAGGGGTAACAGTGAGTGGTGCCGCTCCCATTTCCACAACTTAATTCCTAGGCCCATGAGTCCTGGTGATAAGAGAAACAACACCATATATTGGATGCTGATTCAGAGCATATACAACCTTCCTAATAACCTTGCCTTAATCCTGCAAGTATTGCCACCTAGCTGGTTCTGTGAGTCTACAAAAGGCCATTCCAGTGTTCTATCAAGCCAGCTTCTTCAGCATGGTAGGAAACATGGTAAGACCAGTGAATTCAATGAGCACAGATCCACTGCTGCACTTATTTTGCCATGAAGTAAAGTGAGTTTCTTGATAGAAGCAAATGCTTGCAGAATACCATGGATACCCTATGAAAATATACACAAGCATATCTCAACCTGCTAGAGAATTGAAATACATTAGTGGTCAATATTGCAGTGGTCAAGTGACAGCAGACTTAAGGTTTTAAGTACTTCTTAGGGTTTGAGATGGAGGATAAGTGGATTATAAGCAATTGTGTGCTGAAAAATGTTTAAAAGTTAGCTCTCTGTGGGAAGGAAAAAATCAATACACCCAGGCCTGCTTTGTAATGTTTTCTGATTTCCATGGTATAAATACTCTCACTGACTGATTTAAACCTAGTAAACTTATGTGATTGAATAAAAAGTTGGACATAGATTCAACTATACTACCATACAGTCACCATAGATGTAATTAGTCTCAAAATAATAGTAAAATAGATAATAGTAAATAGTGAATAATAGAAGTAAAATGTAGTGGAATAAATAGAAACTGATTATGTTATTTATTTCCTATGATTTTAATATAATTTATTTCACTGTACGTTTATATAATTTAATTTTTAGTAATGGCTATATTTAACAACTAGCTCACAGAATTCCTAAAAACTTAACATTGGCTCATCCAGCTATAAATGTTCTCCAGCACACCACTGAATAAATGAAGGTGTTATATTAGTGGAAAAAAGATGATATAGATTTATCCTCAGCAAAATAAACAACCCCATTCTAATGAAGACATTAATTGAATAGAACTGCAAATGACCCTAGAGAAAATGGAATTAACTTCATAGAAATAACCCTCTATGATAGTTTCTTAGGCTCATGCATGTAAATATTTGGGTAGCTTATCATAGGTAGAATGGCAAGATAAGTTCTCATTAAAACATTACAGAACATTGATGATCTTACATGACCATTCCTTCTGATTCCCCACTGCTGCATCCCTTCTTCAGAACCATCCTTCCCATGCTCTAAACCTGGGTCTTAAAAATTGCTAACTGGAAAGCACAGTGGTTTAGAGGCAGCAAATATGAAGTTTCAGCTTGGCACTTCCTATAACTCAAAGTAAAACCTTGAGTAAAATGCAATCTGTCTGAGACTGGGTTTACTAAATTATTAAGTGAGGGCATTCAACAAATGATCTCTGAAGTCCCTTCCAGTCATAATACTGAGTGATTAATATCTCTCAGGATATTTATTTGGCCGATCAGATTGACTTTTGCTCACTATCATAGCAGTTGAACACAAGCCATCAATCAGATGGACACTCACAGTTTGCTTTTTTCTCCCATTTTTGTTGTCTTCACAAGTAGATCAGATCAACCATTTAGGAATTCAATTTGATCTGTACTGCCCTGGGTATAGTCAAGCAAATTGAATGCCGTGATACTACTTCAGTCAGCTTCTATACATACTGTTCACAATAATTCTCTTTTTGATTAATGGAAAGCACATTTCCCTACATTTCCCTGATGGTCTGTGGAGGATTTGGGTGAAATAAAAGTTAGAAAAATACATCTGAATGACATTCAAGTTAAAAAGCATTTTATTAGGCTGAAGGAGGTCACTAACATTAATAAAATATAACAGACCACACCTGTTCATCTAATCTTAGCAAATATTATAGTAAATCCTTAGCAAATTCTACCAACATTTAAGCAAACAAGAAGAAAATTTGTTCCTTAAATCACATGATTGGACATAGCCTTGAAATATCTCATTAGTATTGGAAATATTCCTTCAAAAATTTAACTTGTTAGTTTCTATGATTCCAATAAAATTAAATAAAAATGTTTTTCACCAAAAAATTGAAATTGGTCATAATGAATACATTCCCAAATAGTTCAACGACACATGTAAAGAACCAAAGTGCTCTCTTTTACAGGAATATACTAGAGCATTGTTATTTATAGTGCTTTGGAAAGGAAATGAATTGGCTTATCTACTGCAGCTCACTTATGGAGAACTGCTCATCTGTGAAGCAGGGTAATCTCAAAACCCATGAATATAACTGTTTTAACGTAATCACAAAAATCCAAACTAAGTATAAGCCCATTTTCAATATCTTCCTGCAAACCTTGTACCATACCATGTTTACAAATTAAAGACTGAAGTTACCTGTTTCCATCTTTTTAATGATCTTATTTAATTTAGTTAAGCCAACCTATCTGTTCACCTGCTTTTCCACAACACTGAGCTAGGTGCTTCAAGATTTACAAAGCTGCCCTCCAGTTTTCGATCTAATTGGAAATATCATGATAAGGCAAATAGAGAGTAACTAGGAAAGGCAACAACTTGCTAGCTACTTGGTAAGATTAATTAAACATTCTAAGCCTCAATTTCCCATCCATAGAATGAGGAAATTATAGTATGTAAATTGTCTGGCATAAGAATTAAATGAGAAAATCTATGGAAAAAATATTTTGAACAGCAGTTGGAATATAGGATGCTCTCTCTCAAGTGTTATTGTTAGGTAGACAGTAAGGGATCTCCTGACTCAGCCAGGCTGGCTGCTTTCCTTCCTTCTCCTTCTCTGCCTCAGAGGTTCCTTGTCACTTTCTAGTGTTGTCTCTTTGACACTCTATTCAACATGTGATCATCTACTAGCTGTTTTGATCCTTCTTTGTGGACTAGGTGAACACTGGGTGTCTCTAGTCATCCATCTTGAAACTCACTCCTTGAACTCCCAGACCTTGGTGAGGGCTTATTTTTCTTCCTGCCCTCTGTGTGATCTCCCTTATTTTTCCATACATTTCATCTTTTCTAAAGGTTTTTGGATATAATTTTGTTTATTTATAACTAAACAATTATTTATAATCTCTACAATAAACACTATTGGGCTAGCTGGACCTCTTCACATGGGAATCCTAGATTTCCAAAAGCAGCCAGAGAAAGTAAGCCACAATATGCAATAACTTTTAAAGTCTTTTCTTGAACCACATTTGCTTAGCCAAAGCAAATTGCATGGAAAAGCCCAAATTCATCGTTAGAAGATACATTGTCCAGATGAATGCAACAGACTATGAACTAAGCGTTTGCAATTACTTTAACTATCTCATACTTGAACATGCTTATACTTCTGAAGGATCATACTTAGCACCTTGGAAACAAAGCATCTGACTAACATACAATTCCTCTATCCCAGGCCTAACTGATGACCCTTCATTGAGAAATTAGAGATTGCCTTCAAATTTCCATGGTATTTTATACTTTTAACCATAATTCCCTAAACTGCCCCGTATTGACAGCTTTTCTGCTCCAGGCTTTCTTTCCCATTTCTATTACCCCAGCATCTTAACTATATGCTATTTTTATATTAATTGTTAAGTGTTTACAAACTTTTGACCATATCTGCTCAAATGGTATTTTATTTAGTTTTAAGCTAAAAAAACAGTCACATAGTGTACTTGCTGGCCACATTCCTTAGAATATTCTCCCCAGCATCTTTGCAGTGCTCCTTCCTTCTTGTCATCCCCATTTCTATTCAAATGTCACCAACCAAGAAAGATTCAGATCTAAAGTTGCTCGTGAGCAGACTCTGTTATTCCATTTCTATGTTGTTTTTGTCAGAGCAATAGATTATCTTATTCATTTATTTAGTATGCATTATTTAATAAGTGAATTTCCTATGCATTTCCTTACTTGAAATGATATAGAACAATAAGATCAGCCAGTTGATAAAACACTGAAATGCTCCTATATACTTTGTTAAACAGCCATTTATCTGAAATTTCCAGTGCCCCTAAGTTATCCAAATACCCAGTTCTCTCTGTGATACTCACTGAACATTCCCATCATCCAGAAACAAAAGGGCTAATTCTGACTTAGCAGGGGACTCTAGAAGTGCCTTGTACTATAGCCCATGTCTACTTTGAATAACTGGAGGCTGTGCTTTAACGGCTGTTAGATATGTGTAATTATCACTGCTTATATGACATTTCCTATCTGCCTCTGTCATTAAGCAGTATGTTTCCTTAATTTGCTATTAGTGGCAAATGAGTTATTTTCATAGAAGAACTCAGTGAAGCAGATCCTTTAGGCTTGGACCTTGGCAAGCTAAAAGAATAGGTGGAAGGTAGTTAGGCATTCCTTCGTCAAGATAATATTCTATTTTCTTAGTTCAAAGTCCTGTTTTCATATTCCAGAAGTAGACTATTACCTCATCTTTTGCTGTGCCTTTGTTCTGTAACAACTTCTAATCTCTCCTCTGAAAGATTAATATTTTGAGAGCACTTAAAGGACAAATGCTTAGTTTAAAAGGAGAAAGAGAGACAGAGAGAGAGAGAGACAGAGAGAGAGAGAGAAGATAATACAACATGCATTTTCCCCCAAATATTGTAGCATTAAAATGTTGCATAAATTGGGATCTGAATGTTAATATAGCATCAAAAGAAACCCTTTTAGATGCAAGGTTTCAGTGAAATTGATAATAAAATTCCTAAATTATCACTAGAAAAACCCTTTATAGGCACAAGATATATGATATGTATGCTACCATTATAATAAGGCCGATTTAAATTTATAATGCATTTTTATCAATAAAATAGATTTATGGAATTTGCTGTCAGACTCAATGGAAATAGCACCCAGATTGCAGGATGCCTATAAGCATCAAAGGAGAACCACACTTAAAAATGATTTATATGTATCTAAACAGAGTTCACCTTATTGATGTAATTTTATCAAAAATAGTACTTACTACATCAAGGAAGGGGAGTGCCTTACCTATTTTGTTATCACCAGTGCTTAGTGTATTTTAAGTACACCATAAATTATTACTTTTTGAATTGAATAGATGAAGACAAATAATTTTCATCTTCTTGTGATACATCGTCCCCTTTCTTCACTCTGTAGACAATCTGAACTTTCCCAGATACTCTATCCACTTATTTTTTCATTTCCTTCAAAAGTAAGTTTGCTTTTTTTTAAAAAAAAAATAACTAAAAGTACAGGCATCTATCTGGAGAAATTTTTAGTGAGTTGAAAAAATTATGGGCCTAATATAGCAGGCATTAACTAAATGCACTTTTAGTAAAAAATAAACATTGACTTTAAATATTAGCTCAAATATTCCATAAACAACATTGTAAAGAAGAGAGTATGTCTCTTCCCGAGGTATTATGGGAAAGTTTTTGATCATGATTATTTCTGAATGGCCCAGGTAGGCAGTGCTTGATCAGGCTAGACTGGGATACCAGTATTTGAATCTCATCTTTCTCATGTCAGTTTGGATTTCCCTGAACTCTAGTTAAATATTTATCTTCACCATATTTTATGAAGTGAATCCAAAGTGCTAAAGCCTCCAAGATACTCAAATTATTTTTGGACTACATGGTATCTAATGAAGGACAGTCTGGCAATGAAATCTGATAAATCTACTACACATTTAAAGCTCCTACATGTTATTAAGGGTTTACAAAAGGAGTCTGATTCTTATTTAGATTGCCTTAGGCACTAGAAGGATATTTTGCTCTTAGTAATTCATACTTTATTATATTTTTCTTTGAAACTCAAGGGTATTACCAGACCTAGAAATAAACCAATAATATAAACCCTTTAACAATAATCATACTATCCTTTGCAACAATTCTAGAGAAGAAAATAGATGTGTGAGAATGAGGTTTCTGAAAGATCAGTGCTGAGGATGTGGATGATATAGGAGAAAAGGTTTATCTTTGAGAGTTTAACCTCAGAGGAAATGTACAAGCAGCACACCTGGAAGGGTTCCTGAATCTCTATAGATCAGCATTACTTTAGTCGGGGCCTTTTTGATGATGAATAAATAGAAAGAGGACACCCAAAATATCTGCCTGCTACACAGTTTTGGGTTTACTAAAATATCATGGATGACATTTTCAAAGACTGTTGTAGAATTGGATTTAATTCCGTGCATTTGTTTATTATGTTTCCACAGTGCATTGTAACAACTCAGAAAAGACCACTTCCACTCAAAAGTTGTTGACTATTAAGACAGCATGAAAATAAATCTCTTTGCATTTAGGACTATTTGGCATTGCTGCCTCTTGTGTTCTTGACCACTCCTCTTCCCTTTCACCCTTGTGTACTTTCAGCTTCTCCCTCCCAACGAACAGCTGTGGCCAGATACTTGGCAGCTGGCAGGCTATCACCCAGATGCTAAACTCTTGAACATATTTTCTAGGAGCAGATTTGGGCTCTATGACGGCTGCCCACAAACCCCCTCCCCACTAGCTAGTTCCTTGGCAAGTTCTTTGATTCATTTGATTTTTGGCAGAGGAACTCCCCTGCTGACTATGAAGTCTCTGAGTCTGTCAAATGCGTTAGTCAGTCTAAACATTTATTTGACTGCCCCTTCCTACCATGTCTAAAGATCAAAGTTTTCCAAGATCTATGTTTAATGTCATACAAAGATAAATAAAAAGTGGTTCTGCACAGTTGAGTTGTATTGATATGAAGGATGAGAGTCTTAGCCCTAAGGCCAAACCTTCATCGATCCAGCCTATTTCCAAGGAGAGGTTTGTAACATAATGCTGTGACCATTTCTTGGCAGAGACTACTTTTCCCACCTTATGGAGTGGCAAGTTACCAACACTCTCAAAGCAAACATTTGGCCTGAGCATAAGACATTCTCTTTCTTTCTCTCAGTATTAAAAATCTGGTGAATTATTTCCCTTTAACTAGTCTCCTTTACAAGTTAGGTTGCTGAAGTGATTTTTGGATAAGTCTGCCTTAGTTACTGATTGGATTGATAGACCTGAGTTCTGATGTGACTTAAAGATTCAATTCCTTCTCTGTCATACCACATGCATTTGGAAAATAACACAGGTGGACAGTAATCATTTCACAGATATGGAGCAGGAATTTTACACAGGTGGATTTTGGAAGATTTTTACTTCCTTGAGAAAGTCTCTTTTTTAAAATAATTCATAAATTGTTATGTTCATGCTATGCAATAATGCACTGAGACCAAAAGAAGTACAAATATACATTTGGGACAATAGCTAGTAAATGATGTACCTTGATTCTCAGGCTGAGTATGTATGTGGCCTTATTTCCTGCTTTGAGAAAATGTACTACAGCAAACAGCTGCACTCCCATTTCCTGTATGAGATATGTAATGTATGTATCAATGATATACATGACAATTGAAACATCCTCTTAAAATGCAGTTTGTTTCCATGGCATATTCAGCTAATTATTTTAACCATCTCCTTTAGTTTTACTATTGCATAGTTCACTACAAAAGAAAAGACACTTAATTTTGTCCCAAATTCAATCTTTTCATAAAATATTTATTATGTGCTTCTTAAATGGAGTGCCTTTTGAGGAATACAATGATATTGCAGTCACTTTCCTCACCATTCAAGAGTTTATGGTTCACCTTAATTTTAAATTGAATTCTACAGTCTGTATTTAATTCTACTTATTGATACGGATGACATTAGTTTTAAGTACTGGATTATAGTTCCATAATTTGGAGTTCTACAGAATGTTTTGAAATCAAATATAAAGTACAAACATAAGTGCCTACAGTTTAACAACAGGATTTTTAATTCAATAATAAATTATTTAGATAATGAGTATGCACCTGGATAATTTTCCAGTAAGTTAGAGACTCACACAAACACACATGTATATCATATGTATAATACATGTACATGCATTATCATAATATATATACTACAGTTAAAGGCTGTAGTTTTCTTATACTAAATATATTTTTTAAAGCGTATAGATATTCAAAGGAGAGCTTAGCTCAAACTTTTGCAAAGCACATTTTTCAAGAAGATAATAGTGCTTTCTTTCTCTTTATAGGATACTATTTTGCTAAACAGTCTATTATTTAATAAAATATAAAATATTATTATGAGCACCTTTTGCTGATACATATAAATTCAATATTCCTGGCTTCTATTACTAGCCTGACTGGAAAAAGTTAACTGTGAATTTTATTATTCAATGAATTTTCTACTCTCACATATACAGAGTTGTCATATATAAAATCTAACTTAAGATCCCACCTGTAAATTATAAACACTTTAGTGTCTAAAAGATATGCATATGCATAATTTGAATAATAAGAAATCCAGGGACCCTGTATTCAATAAAATATATGGTTTTGAGAGGTGTGCACCAATTGCCTCTAGTAAGCAATTATTCATTTTTAGGGGATGGTAGTAGAAATAGACTGACTGAAAAACTCATCAGTAGAAAAAGGAAAGGGTACATAATAGGGATAGAATTTAAAATGCTTTTTTGGGAAAAATTAACATATTTGAAATAGTAAAAATCTATCACTTGTTTTGTACATTTGATAAAATCTTAAAAATCATTTCATCTCAAGAAATCTAAAACTGCGAAATCAAGAGTTGGCTAGAATTTGATGAGAAGATGTGATAAAGTTTATTTTTCTTATGTTCCAAATTTTAAAAAGACAGATGGATTGATAGACTTATACCTCCTTCAATGCAGCATAAAGCACACATTACCACGGTTTCCTGAGTGATTAGAAACTGATAGAGCAGATCTATGTTATAATCAGTCCATTTGCACCCAAAATGGAGTCTATATCTTCTAAGCAAACATATGAGTCAAATGATACCACTGCTATGATTTCTAGACCATTAGGTAACTGTCATGAGGAGCATCCATTGCTTAAGGTCAGTGGCTTAGAATCTTTACAAGATTTGTGCCAGAACTTTCATAGGAAATGACTTAAAAGCCTTCAGGGTAAAACCAAACTTAAAGGGAGGATAGAAGAGTATTATAATTACATGGAAATATTTATCATTAGACATTTAGTAGAAAACTTTGCATTTTTCAGGTGACTTAATAATGTTTGCCACATTGCCATTACAAAAAAAAAATGTAAATTTGTATTTTGTTCTGTGTGCAGTGGATTCTTTCTCAGTTAAAAGAGCCGAAGTAGAGGTACATGGCATCTCTACATCTCTTGCCCAGCATAGAAGTTATTGCTTCTAATTCAGCAGCCAAGTCAGTTAGCCAGACAAAGTGATTCCTCCATTCACAACCGTAGCCATGAGCAGCACTCACCTTTAGGGAAATCTTCCATACACTGCCTGCTTTTCTACGCCCATCCATCAAGCAAATGAGCAATCTATTTCTGCCATGGTACACTGCCACCTCAATAAATCCCTGGATATCCACAGCTGTCAATTTGAACATCAGCAAACAAACCCACAAATAGGTCCAATTTGTCTAATTTTGTTGGAGGATTTTCAAGTAGTATCCAATATACCTGTGCAGTTGGTTGTAGGGAAGAGATTTAGTCCTGAAGGAGTTTTAGAATAAGTAATTTAGTGCCTAGGATACCCCAGAAGGACTTATGAAATATCCTAGGACAAATCAGTTGGGTATGCATAACCATGTACTCCAGTGTGTTGTATCTCAGGAGAAAAGGATGAACTTACAGATAGTATGCAAGAAATTATGCTTAATCTGAAATTTACCTTGTCTGTGTAAGCCCATGGGATGTTACACAAATAACAGGCTCTGTCACAGAAAAAAAATGAGATTTACAGCTTTATGTCAAATATCTATATATAATATCCTGCTGAAAGAGTTAACATTAGCTGATACAAACAATTCTATTAGAAAAAATGGGAATAAATAAATTTATATATCTTGACCTTAATATTTTACTGATATACCTAATAAAGTGATTCAATCAATTATTAAACCTAAACAGCATTTATACACATTTTCCAGTATGTCTAGATTAAACTTTGGTGATAAATATAAAATCATTCTAAAAGGTAAAACTGGGTACAGAAATAGCATCATAATAAAGGTATACTTTTAAAAGTATGTAAGAAAAACTTTCCAATATGCTATAGTTTATATTATAGAAATATAGTTCTATAATTCTAACGTTTTACTATAATTCCTGAAATGACCAATGTAGTTGCAATTACACAAAAAAGGAAGCATATTATATTAAGTATTTTTAATTTAAAGTCTCTAAAATATTATTTAATAAAGAAATGCTGTCTTAGCTAAATTTAGGCAAAAGCTATCTTTAAATATGAAGCATTTTTATTTTTATTCCTTCAACCGCATCAAATAAGCTTCTCCATCATGATATAAAGGAAATTTGTAGTGCATTTGAGGAAAAAAGATTAGGGGAGTACAGAGAGTATTTTTCACATAACAATTGGAACTGAGCTTGTATTTTCTTACCTATCTAACAATGTCTCCAGGCAGTAACCTTTAGTAATAAAAATTATTAGAATACATCCAGATGCTAACTGTAAATAATTTTTACAGCGAGAGATAATGTTCAATGATACAGAAAAAAGGGGAGGAGCAAAGCTGGGATCATAGAGGTTTGAAACGAGGAAGCAATTGTATCAGCAACTCAAGGAATTTTGTATGCTTTGCTTCTTATGTATAGATACATATGTCAGACTGTAAAGTTTCTGTACATAAGGAGAAAGAACTTGATGAATGCAATGGAAAAAATACAGTTCTCATCTATGGCACATGGAAAATAACTGTAAGAATTCTAAAGAGTACAAAAGTATTTTATTAAATTTGGTTGAATTTGAATGAATTTGCATTGAAATGGACTTAAAATGCAAAGAAGAGATGGCTTAGCAAAGTGAATCTTAATTACCTATTTCTTAATAGGGATGAGAGCTAAACTGTGTTGTGGAGAACCAATGATTTACAGAAAATGCCACCTAACGCGACCTCCATTTTGGGCTCACTTTGTAGGAAAAAATATATCAACTTCCACCCACCTATTTTTAAAAATAAATAATGGAAAAATGTAAGGATTTACTCAGTACTTTGGTCAAAGTGCAACCATCTATTTCATTTTCTTAGGACACTATAGGGTAGTACAGAAGGACAGGAAGTGATAACAAGAGAAGAATGAGAGTGAGTGAGAGGAAGTAGAGACATAAACCAAAAATATATCTAGTGGTGTATAGACAGTGAGCTAGACAAATGTTATTTATATCTGGATAGTTAGCTTTAGAATGTTAGTATCTGTTTAAAAGCACTTTGATGGTTTATTGGTTGATTATTATCTATAACTTTGTAACTATTCAAAATATTAAATCATGAAATCATTAAAATATTAAATCATACAATATGAAATCATTTATAGCAATTATCCAAAACCACTGAAAGAAAAACCATTAATTGAGGAAAGAAGTATTCTTGAGGGATTGTTAAAATCAAGCAGAAGGCTGAATTGTTTACCTCTGGTTTCATTATTTTAGATTTACATGTGTTTATAGTATTAAAAAACTATGGTAAAAACAAATACTAAAATTAGTTAGCCAAGAATATCAACAAATTTTTTTCTGAGAGAGTATAACTATTTCTCATCTTGTTTCATTTTTATAGAATTAGCTGCTACTATATATGTTTATTTTGTTTCTGAGTCACAAACTGTTTTGTTAGGCTGGGAATGAATATAAACATCCTGGTTGAAACATAGAACTAGTGTACCTTATTATTCATAATACCTATTTTTATTGCATTATTATTTTATATTCTATTTGGCCATTTAAAGAAGATATTGTCATATTAAAATGATGAACCTTCCTTCAAGGAGAGAAAACACAGGCATAAGGAAGTTTATTAGAATTGTCATAGCTTGTAAGGCTCAAATTCAAATATTTCTCGTAAAGGTGACAGAAGAACTAGAGTTCTGAACAAATTTAAAACTTTAAACTTTTTAAAATTAAATAATATACTTTAAGAAATGTTAAAGTGTATGTTTATAGATGGAATATTGGGAAATAATTGATAATGCCATAATACCTCAATACATTTGCAGAAATTGATGTTATAGACAAAAATCTCTGACAAGAATCCAATAAAATTTGAAATAACAGGTGATTGTTTTTACATGACTTAACAATTTTAAAAAGTTGAGCTTCTAAGTATCGACTCTTTCAAAAAAGAAATATAACTGCAATTTCACCTTATTTATGTGATAATACTACTGATAATTTTTTGTATCTAAACATATGAGTTACTGTAATAGCTATATTTAGAAAAATAAAAACCATAGCTTTAAATACTTTTAATCTCAAAAAAATTAAAGTAAATGAACTAAGTATTCAACTCAATAGAATAGAATAAAAGGCACATGGCAAACTCAAAGTAGACAAGTAGAAAGTTGTAAAATCCTGAAATAATAAACATATTATTTATATAATACATAAAGTTTTATGACATATAATTATATACATATTTATATATACAATTTTGTAAACCAATAGAATATTCTTCCAGTAAAAGCTACCCGGTTGTTTTATGACTATTGTCCTCTGAACAGAATTGATGAGCATTTTACCAAAGCTGTTATTGATCCCATTCCTGGTGACTTTTGGAGTGAAGATCATGAGGGTTGAGTTTCTGTCTCTTGAAATTAAAAGTTTTAATAAATTAAAACGGACAGTTCAATAGACAATATAAAGGGCCTGTGGCTTTCTCAAAAATATCGATAATAACATTAATGTCAAAATTAACAATTAGTGACATGTAAATGCATGTGCTTTGCTTTATGGTCCTTTTACTGTTCACAACAGCAACACAAAATCATTTTTATTAAGTTCTTTTCCAGATGAACAGTCTGAAGCATGAAAGGCCAAACAACTTGCTCAAAATCACAGGGCTAACAAAAGTGTTCAGGTTTGGTGTCTTGTTTTTTGGTTTTGTTGAAACTCTAGTGAAAACACAGAAGTTTCTGGCTAAGATTTTCCTGTTTAGGGGAAGCTGGTCTGCAGTGTTACCTAGCAGTGAAGAAAGAAGCATAACATAGTCGTCACTGCTGTTACGAGTTTGACTCTGGATTCACACTCCTGATACATGTAAAACACCTGTGGGTGTCACAGTCCTAATTTCCTATGTAATGACAATTAAACACTCAGAAAACAGAATTTTAAAAAACATCATAGAAAAAAAGAAATAAACTTAAGCTGATAGGAATAAAACTTCAAAAATACGGACAACTTGAAGAAATGGAAATATATGGTATAATCTTACACTGTAAAAATATCAATTTTCTCAAATATAATAGCTAAATTAAACTCTTCTCTTTTTTTAGTTTAAATGTTCATCTCACAGTAAACATGAGATTATATTGAAGACAAACTAGAAAATGAATAGTAATGAGGTGGTGTTTTCACATATATAAAAACAATTACAAGAAAGCTGTAACAATTAAGTGGTATAAAATTGGCACAAAAAGAAATAGATAAAAGGAACATAGAAATTCTGAAGGCAGATATGTATTTATATGAACACAAAAACATGCCACTCCCTCATAACACACACACCTGCTCAAAGCTGCATTTAAAATCAGTGTAATAATTTAAAGCAGTAAACGCTTTTGTTGATACATGGAAACCTAGGATTCCACTTAATGCTACACAGCAGAATAAATTTAGGATAGATAAAAGATTTAAATAATTTTTAAAAATAGAACCATGATATTACTAGAACTATATTTATGAGTAATATTTAAATAATCATAAATGAGAAAAATATTTTCATGATGCCAAATTTAAAACATTATAGAAAATATTCAGAGATGGTAATAAAAAGCATTTTCAACTTCAATACATTAAATAAAACAAATCACAGAAGCAACACAAACAAAATCAACCAAGGAGACAAAGGAAAACCTAGAAAAACATTTCAAAATATATGAAATGAGATAAGTATCCTTAACAATGGACAGCTTTCTCAGTTAACAACCAACATTCTTAAATATCTATAAAAGTTTAGCCTCATAAATGTTTTTTTCAGCATTGTTTGTAATAGAAAATACGAGAAAATCATATATACCAAGATGGTCTTAAATATGGAACTCAAATATACATAGCCAATAAGAAAGTTAAAGAATATTTTACGACCCTTAAAAACATTTACTGTCCCATGGGGGAGAAAAGTTCTAAAAAGTAACTGCAACTTGAATCCCATAGAAAGGACTAGGAAAAAGTCAAATATATTTTCTGTGTAGTTCAGGGGAATCACTAGAACAAGAAAGCAATGATAGAAGCAATGGATCATTAATTCATTGACCAGGAAGCCACGGGATTTTTCCATTACAAGATCAGATGGCCTAAAACGTATTGATAGTGGAGGATGAGCACCCTAAAAATGTCCCATTCAGAATAAATCTGGAGCACAGATAAAAATGGAATATGAACAAAACTTCATACTACAAGGCAGCAAATGGAATGTGGAAAGTACAAAATTAAAAACAAAACAATACAAAATGCATTGAATCTTCAATGGCTCAGAATTTCTGAAAAAAAAAAATGCATTGAATGTAGACCACAGAACCACAGTAGTTGCAATTCAGGAGAAAATGTAGAAATTTCTTTGACAGTAAAATCCTTGAAATAGAATAAACATCTTTGGTTCCTCTTCAGTTAATGTAAAAATGTAATGAGTAGAAAGTGAGAAAATCCATACACTTTTGCAATGTAATCATGAAAAGAAAAGAAATGGATGAAATGGAACAAGCAGAAAGAGGGAATAGACTAGTGCTAATATTTGAGTGTTTCATGCAAAACACATTAAGTACTATGATTTAGACGGGAATGGCCTGGGAGGCATTAAAAGACATTTTCTTAAAGAGAATTGAAAGACAACAAAAGTAAGATGAAATTTATAACCAATTTTGCTCACGAGGTCTTGGAGTCCAAAATTCAAGAGTGACTCATACTGAGAGTATCTGAATATAAGGTTTTGAAGGATATTTTACTCTTTAAAAACTTATAAAACAGCATTTTTACTCTATGCTTAAAAATGTGTTTTTTAAAAAGGATATAAGGCATCAAAAATCCATTTGTGAAAAATATATCAAACCAATGTCCAACATTGCTTTATTTCATGCTTCGTTGGAACTCAGATCATACACGCTACTCATTCTGTGCATCTTAAATGATTCTATTTACACCCTTTAAAAAAATTGTACCTCTGTGAGAGTCACTTAGGCTACTAAATGTGAGAAATTTATTTTTTAAAGTGCTCTTCCTAAGTATGTGCTCAGAAAATCTGGAGACTTGTGCAGAATGAAGTGATTATTAAATAAGTGACTGTTGCAATTATTAATACCAGAATTACAAATATACCTATTAATATCAAGTGCTAATTATCTACCTCAATGATTCAAAATCTCTTGAAAATTATATCACTGAAAGAAATGTTAATTGCTATTAACAGCAGATAGTGAACACATGTCAACTAAATTGTCGATATAAGTTTACTACTTTCTGGGGCAATATTCTAGTTTTTTTCACAGTGCTAAGAGCAAAAGCATAAAACCTAGAGTTATAATCAATTATTTGATTTCTTCCTCCCTCCCTCCCTCCCTCCCTCCCTCCCTCCCTCCCTCCCTCCCTCCCTCCCTTCCTTCCTTCCTTTCTTCCTTCCTTCCTTCCTTCCTTCCTTCCTTCCTTCCTAAAATTAGAAAATTGTCTAAATGCTTCCTAAAGGTAATATTTAGGCATGTGTATTGATTGTATTTTTATGATCCAAATTTATAGGGTGTTATGTGAACGATATATATCTATGATTGTAACGAGACAGGTATTTTTGAGTCTGTTAGATTTGACAACACTGGTGGCATTATTGTTACTGTGCAAAATATTGTCTCTATCTTCTTGGCCAGCTGTCAAGGACAGTCAAACTATTTCGGATTTTCAAAAAACAGCAAAAGAATTAGAGTAAGACTTTTTTTCCCAACATAATACCAGAGGAGCCTTGCTTAAGCCTGAGGAGAACATTTAGACAACTTCTGTTTGTGGCCAGTGAATAATCCAAAGCTTTTCAGTTGTGTTTCATTGTAAGTTGAGAGATCTTGGCAAGAAAGCACAATAATTGTAAACATTCCCCTGAAACCTCTAAGAAAGGATATTACAATGAAACAATACAATACATTGACCTCAGCAAAATGTTTAATGGGAAACACATTCCCAAGCTTGCCTTTCCCACATATGCTTGAAATCTTCTGTGAATTACTTATATAAAGGTAATCATATAGTCTTAGTTACTTTAACCAACTCATATGTAAACTAACTTGAATCTTATTGCCCGTGATAAAGATTTTAGCACATTTCCCTGAAGTATCCACAGGTGAATTAAAGCTCAAAATCTAGTGTTTTGAAGCACTCTAGAGAGGTGTAGCAAAAGATAAATGAGTTATTTTGAGTTACTTCAAGTTATTTTTATTATTTTTTTACTTATCTAAAAAATGAGGGGTATACTTTGTTTTTTAAATCTAGTATATGTAGTGAATGGAACATTTCATGAGGATTGAAGGAGGGGTGAAGAAATTCCAAGGACAATACTATGGTCTGAATTTGTGTCTCTCTAAAATTCATATGTTGAAATTCTAATCCCCAGTGTGGTCATATTAGGAGTCAGGAACTTTGGGAGGTGATTAGGTGCCCTTCATAATTCATCTCTTTTGTCATACAGCAAAAGATGGCAGTAAAGGAAGCTGGACTTCACCAGTACCAACTGTGTTGGTACCTTTATCTCATACCTTTCAGTGTCCAGAAGTGTGAGAAATAAATTTCTACTGTTTATTTTATATTTTACCCAATCTATGGTATTTTGTTATAGCTGTCCACACATACGAAGATGGACATTATTAAGAATACTTCAACATGAGCTTTTACAAACAAATTTAAGCCAAATTCAACTCAGGTAAGCAGAATTGCAATTCAGGAGCCTGGTACCAAATTTCTGTTAGGCAACCTTTTTCTGCCTTAATGTTCAACACAATGATGACCTATCCAAAACGTTCATCAATAAAATGCCAAAGACATATTTGTTTTGAGTGCAGATAAGGCTATTGTATAGGTGCCTCAAAATCTATTATTTTTAGATTACTTAGAAATCCATTTTCAAGGGCACATTTTCTAGACAGATATACATGTATACTTCATTAAAATGTCTTAAACACCTTCTCAATTATTCTGATTTAGGGAATGCTAACAACATAGGGCCCAGAAACTTGACAAATGTCAATTCTCATAGAATCGGAAACATATTAAACAAAATGTTTCTCCTTGAGGAGCACAGCAAGTTGAATTCTTGTTTTCAATAAGCATATTTGATATTTTTAATAAAAAGGGAGATTCCTCCCTTTTGCCTTCTTATCTGTGGGAATTTGTCCTCATTGATAGGATGACCATGTAAATTATTATCCAAATTCACCAAATGAGGTCAATTTTGAGAGGAAGAGAAAGTGCTATTAGTAATTTTTCTGAGACAGTCACCATACATCAAGGTAATACTAGGGAAAACAAAAGGTATGGTTATCTCAATCATCTAGGATAACATCTACTTTCTCTAATAAAATCCCCTATAGTGCAATTATTTGGAAGAATAGGAGATATTCCTTTCTGTTCAGAAAATCTCATATTCTTATTTTCATTTTGGACACACAGGTAGACCACATTTCCCAGGCTTCCTTCTTATTCCAGCCAATGGATTATGAGCAGGAGTTTAAGGTATCATTTCAACACCTGGCTTGTAAAAATCTGTAGGTCTAGCATGACCATGAATGCTAGGATGAACCTGGAAACCATGTTTTTATGATAGCATTGTGTTGATCTGGTCTTAAAAGATCGCGTGGAGAATGACCCTGCCAACCTGCTCCACAACCAGCGTGTTACCTTAGCAAGAAATAAGCTTTTTAGTGTTTGCTATAGGTTGAATTGTGCCCCTGCAAAAGTGGTATGTTGAAATCCTAATCTCCAGTAGCTCAGAATGTGGCCTATTTGGAAATAAGATTGTTGCAGATGTAATTAGTTAAGATGAGGTTATATTGGAGTATGATGGATGGGCCATTGATCCAATTTAGCTGGTGTTCTTAAAAGAGGTGGGAAATTTGGGCACGTAATAGACACATAGGGAGAACATCATGCGAATACACAGATATAAAAACACAGAGGAAAGATAGTCATATGAACATGGAATAGAGACTGGAGTTATGCTGCCATAAACCAAAGAATAACTGGCTACCAGAAGCTGGAGAGACAAAAAAGGATCCTTCTCTAGAAACTTTGGAGGGAGCGTGGTCCTGCCAACATCTTGATTTCAAACGTTTAGACCCTAGAACTGTGAGAGAATACATTTCTTCTGTTTTAAGCCACTTAGGTTGTGTCTCTGCTACGGCAGCCATATTGATACAATTTTTTAAGTCATTGTGGACTTTTTTGGGGGTTTGTTCCTTCAGCAATTAACATCATCTAATATAAAGGGAAGTGCCATGGTTCTTACATAGTAGGATTTTAAAAAAATTATTATTATTCATGTGATAGAACAAACTAGTCTTGAAATTGGAACAGGGGTCACAGTGAGACAAAATCAATACCCCAGTTTCACAGTAGAAGCAATCCTACATCCCTATAGTTGTTTTGAGATATTTCCAAGCAATGAATAATTTGTGATTAGCTCAGAGTAAAATAGCCTTGCCAAGAAAGGGAGTTTATTAAACAATCTGCATGGCTGGACAGCAATTCCGCCTTTCTGTATGTAAAAGGTCCTGTTTAGTAACCATCTATGCTTAAATACAAAAATTAAGTCTTATTATATTAAAATTTCTTTGCTCTCTCAAATATCAGAAGCATAAGATTTAAGCAAGCTCCAAAATTGGCTAATAACTTTTTTCCTTTACAAACTTTCATTGCATAAGCTGCTTTCCCCTGTGGTACTAACCTTACATCTTAACCAAATAAACTCTGAAAGTGAAACTCATGTCTTCAGAAACATTAAAAATAACCCACTAATTTATAAACCAGGTTATATAAGACATTGATTCAGAAGGAAAAATATCTCAAGTACATTTGAGTAGCAATCCATGAATATAAACATGTTTTAAAAAAATAGACCATGAACAGTTTATGAAAAAGCTTGTGGCTGCAATGGGTTTGCACTGTTATGTTAGAAAGACCCAAATGTATAGGGTATGTTTTAGAAAGGACTAGAAAATGAAGAATGTGACCAATTTAACATTGGAAAAAGGGCAGAGCATTAGCTATCACTAAATATCTGACATATATCAGTAAGACTTGTATTTATTTACCTCTAGAAAAATGAGAAAAACATCTGTGATATATTATGTGAATTAGCAACAACAATAAACCCCAAGATAATAAGCAAACAGAATTTAAGCTGACCATCACATAGGAATTATGTAAAGAGTAGTAGTATCTGATGCAGAGGAGAGAGCACCCCTGAACTGCATGTAGGAATTGCTAACACAAGGCAGCCTACAGCAAATGCTCAGCCATCTCCCTGCCAGAGAAACATGCCTTATCCACAGGTTACAGAATAAACACAGATGCAGCAAAATGAGTCACCAGAGGAAAACAAAAACCTAAATTGAAGGTAAATGAAGCTTTGTGCACATGCATGACAAGAAATCCATTGAGCAAAACTAATTTTATATCTGTGCCAGAATGGCAGTTTTATATGTTGGAAATAGGGAACAAATAGGAGGTAAAGGAAATGGTCACATAATAGCAGTCCTTGAAGTGTATTAAAATAGAGGATACCTTTTGTATTTGCAAAAAAAGAAAGAAAGAAAAATATTAGAAGAGTAAAAATTCATTTATAGTAATATAAAAGTGGACCAAAGAAAAATTGATACATAAAAGAGAGAAAAAGCATGCATAAAAGAAGAAAACATTGAGAATAAGAAAAATGTTCAATGGAAGATAAAGAAAAATAGAAAAGAACTTAGAAAAATGGCTTGTTTTGTAATGCACATAAAATGATGACATAAAAATCAATCATCTTCAGGAACATATCTTTACAAAGTTGCTATCTAACCCTATATTTTAAAAAATTAACATACAACTCTGTTATTTTATTGAAATCAATTGTTAATACTGGAGGGGAATTTCTTTCTGAATTGTACACTAGCACAGATGTTTCTATTCATTCAGAACAAAACGTCTATGAGACTTCCCTTGTCCTTCTAACCCAATGCAGCCCCCTCCAGAATGTCTGTACATTGGTCAATATCTAGGATAATGTTTACACACATTTCTTGAGCAGAGGGCTATAGGTTAGCCCCTTAGAAAGTCTTCTGAGATCTATACGATTTCTTCACTTACTATTAATTGCAGAATTCTTTGGGACCAACTTTCTTGTTACAGAAAATAGTGAGATTTTCATGCCTCATTATGACTTAAATTGATTTAGTAACCTTGGTGTGAATTCACCTTAGCCGACTTGTCTTTTTAAAGAGGAAAAGTGATTGAATGAATGTAAGTAATCCAAATTTCTTTTCCAAGTGTGTCAATAGCATGAAGTGACCTTGGAAAGGATCTTGGCTCTCCCATAACAGTGTCTTGGTAGGAAGCCATTTGGCTCTAATGGAAGCAGTGGATCAGCTTGTCCCTCCCGTTTGCCTCAGACCTGGTACTCTGGGCACAGGCTGCTCAGATGAACCATCATGGTTTACAGCCCCGAGCGTTGGCTCCTAAGAGCCGAGAAGGAAAGTGGAAATCACTCTGCCTCCCTATACTGATTCCCTCAGAGGCAAATCTGTCTTCATTTCATTTGTTCAGAAGTCAATATAGGTTAAAGAAGTAAGTTCAATCAGTGAAGCAATCTAAACTGGAGTTTTGCTAAAGTAGCAGACCTGCAGGGAAGAGCTTACTGAAAATTGAAAGGATATGAGAATACATTTGCTAAAAGCTGTTGATCTCCTTAGAAATGGAGATAAGTTTGGATCCTTATGAGAAAAAAGTATGATACCAGTGAACCAGATCAATGAAGACTATATGGTGAAAAGATCTTATAGTGCTTTCTTATTTTTCTTTTCTTGGTGGAAAGAAATAAAAATTAAGTGCCAACAGAAAAAGAATGAAAGAACAGTTTGACCAGAATGGAACAAGACGGTGTATTTGAAGAATTGTAGATTCTTTCTTAGTGTCGCAATTCTAGTTTTACTTAGTTGCTCATAGAGATTCTAGAGAGTATTTGAACAAACTAAATACTTCCTCAAAATAACAACTGATGCTGTTTCTTAGGGGAATTAGGCAGTTTTTCACATTTGAAATAAATTTTGAAGTAGAAGAAAAATGCTAACAAATATTCCACCATAACCAGTGTGTAATTTATGGGCGACAGTCATAAACACAAAACTACCAGCATTAAATTTCTTAGCCTCATCTTGCAGTAAAAGGATGTTAACAGCTGGCAATCTGTATTTGTTGGAAATTAAATATTACTGAATAAGATTACAGGGAAAAAACCTGTCTGCATGATTAGATTCTTTTTTTAGCACACAGTGTTTAATTTGGAAGGTTCTGGACCTATAATAAGCCCAGCTGGTTTCTTATGTGTTAGCTATGTTTAAAAATACATTAGACGTTAAAATCTAATTTTTTAATTTCAATAGTGCATGCATGTAACTCCTTTGGCTGCCAGAATGATGTTCACTTGCATTTGTTTTAATACACATATATATTTATTTCTACATTAAAATCCTTATGAAATTTAAATAGACACACATCTGAGAATGATAATATGCTTTATCCCTCTCTCACCCCTTTGGCGAATGTACATTTAAACTGTGTGATTGGTGATTAAAACAAAACATAAATATTTTACAAAATATTACATAGCATTTACTAAATCCGTATCAGTCATTCTGAACATAAGCGTTATTTAAATTACTAGGTAAAAAGAATAAGTCACTCTTAGAAAAATCTCTCTCTTAATGGACTATCAATGGTGCTAGCAGTGATCATTGCTTTTCAAAGATATAGCTGAATAAAGCATTTTCTCCCTCCTATATGCGATTATAGATTTTACTGACTATCTATTAGAAAGGTTAAAGGCAGTCTCCTGCATAACTGTGGAATTGACAGCACAGGTTTGTAACCTTCGAAAGATAAATTTTAATGACCTTGAAATCTGTCTTAAATAAACTGAAATGTGTCTACATGTGCAAGAAAATAAGGATGAAATAAAAAGCCTAAAAAGCGCTAACTAAAGTGGAACAGAAAACAGGTTTTTTTTTTTTTTTTTTTTTAACAGAACAGCCACTTTAGTCGTTTGCTTTCTCTCGGAGATGATTTGGTGCCAGCAAACCACATGGGCATAACAGAAGGTACTGTGGGCAGGAATATCAATGAGCTTGATTTTCCTCACCTTACCAAAGTGGAGCAGGCTGTCAGGCACTAAAACAAATCAGCATCTTGGGAAGAAAGTGGACCACCTTTGCCCCCCCTTTTTTCCCAACCCCAAACCCCAAAGCATCAAAGGAGCCAGAGTCAATATTGCCTGTGCTGTCCCTTGTCTTCACAGTTGGCAACTCTGCCACCAAGGCAGCCAACGACTTCCATATTCCCTGGGAAGAGCTTTTTGCCAAGCAGAGTGAATCCTTCTTTGAGTCACCACACACCCCTGGCATGTGTGCTGGTGTCGGTGCCGCTACCAGTTCCACTTAGACATATTTAAATCTGGCCGGCAGACCATATGCGCTCTTGGCCTCAATGTAAACCCCAGTATTTACCCTTGGTTCTGCCTTTGCTCCATCAGTGGAAGAACTACGTCGTCTTTAGCTTTCAGGCCAGGCGAACATTCCATCGAACAGAAGCGTTTTGCAGTTTAACTCCAGCACGGCAGCAACAGCAGAAGCAGCAGCATCACACCTCTCAAACAGGAGTCCCAGAAAACACTAAAGAGAACAGCCAGGGTGCGCCGAAGTATTTTTTCAGGCCTTTTGTGCTTCAGGAACATTTTCCACTGCAAAATCAAGAAAGTGTTTTCAGGGCGATGTTAAAGGGGACGGAATATTATGCCTTTCAGAATTACGTTAGAAGTTAGTAAATGAAAGAACCCTAAAGGGAAGGAAAGCCCCCTTTCTTCTTTGAATTATTCTTTTCATTATAGGTCTCTACCAAAAATATTGAGGGCTCTATGTTTCTATGGGTGTGTGTTAAGTGTTGGGGATAGGGTAGGAAGAAGAGGGTTTGTGTGTTTGTGATTTGCAAAAGATAAATACACAGCTGTAGTACCGTATTTTCCCGAAAATAAGACAGATTCTTCTATTTATTCTTCCTCAAGAAGACACCATAGGGCTTATTTTCAGGGGATGCGTTATTTTTTTTAAGTACGGTGCAACAATCTACATTTATTCAAATATAGTTAAGTCGTCTTCTGGAACATCACCATCACTCTCCAAACCCTGAATTCCATCCTGAACTTCCTGTGACTCTATTTCCTTTAGAACCATTGCCCCCATCTCTCCTGTCTAGCACTAGAGCTCTCATGGGGCAGATGAGAAGGGCTGCTCCACTTCTTTACTGCTCCAAGACGAAATGCGTGGGTTGTGCAGATATGCTGCGTAGCGACGCCCATCACTATTTCTTATTTTGGGGGTAGGGCTTATATTGTGCGAATGCTTAGAAATCCTACTAGGGCTTATTTTATGGGCAGGTCATATTTTCGGGGAAATACGGTACTAAAGCTATGATTGGAATGGGGGGGATGACTGATTTAAGTATTTCTCATATTGTCTTGCATATTCAATGCAGCAATAAAAATGAATCAAAACAAGTATAAATTCCCCTTTAGCCTTTTTATGCATTAATATGGGGCCCATAGCACCTGTGGGTACTCATCTTCTCTCCACAGGCTAAATTATCCGTTCTTTTAAAAAATATGCATTGAGACAGTGCAGTGTGCCAGGGACTAGTTTAGGTACTACTGTGCCATCAGCAAATCAAAGTTTCTGCCCTCGGTGGAGCTTACATTCCATTGTGGGCAGTGGGAAGAGGAGACAAACAAACAAAGAGAACAAACAAATTTAAAAGTGGTTTGTCAAATCGTGGTCCACACCATGGAGCAAAATAAGAAAGAAGAATAAGAACAGGGATGGAGGCAATGTTGTGAACTTTGAAATGACAATGAGACATTCAGTGGTAGATGCTGAGTAGGCAGTAGGACATGCAAGTCAAGAATTTAGAGGAGTTGTCTATGTGAGAGGTACAGATGGAGAATTTTATGCATAAATAATAGTTAAATCTCTCAGACTGATGGAAGCAAAAACTGACACTTTTTCCCAGTTTCACTACAATTAAGCACTTCGCGTGCCGTGTTTAAAAACAAACAAACAAACGCAAAGTCTGTGCACTCTGAGATTGAAACAAAACTGATAGGATTGCCTCAACTGCTTCTGGTACTCAAAATCATACAACCTTGAATATTGTTATAAATCTGGACTTTGTAACAAAAAGAAATAATCCCTGAATTATGATATACTGATATCTGAATATGTCATGACCTTTGCGAATATAATAATCATTTGAGAAAGTTGTTGTCTTCCTACTATGAACAGACTAATGAAAACTTAGTAACCTTGGTAAATTTGTGGGTGTTTCCCCCTTCATATATGCCCTGTGTTTTTGTCTGATAAATCAGTACTCCTGACATCTGTCTGCCTTGCACAGTTGGTAAGAAATGTGTTTCCCTTTTCAAAATGGCATCACCTAGGAGTGACTCTTGATGGAGAAGAGGTTGAAACAGAGGCTGTACATTAGTTCCCAACCCTGGATGCCTGGATGCATATTAGAAATACCTGAGGACATTAAAAATTAACTTTGCCCATGTTTCATGCCAAACCAATTATACTAGACTCTTTGGAGATAAGGCTCAGGTATCTGTTTAAAACAAAAATCATCAGGTGATTCTAGTGTGTAGCCAATGTTGAGAATCATTGACATAGAGGTTGCAGACATGAGAAGAAACAGGAAAGGAAGAATGAGAAAGAATTGTGTGTGTGTGTGTGTGTGTGTGTGTGTGTGTGTGAGAGAGAGAGAGAGAGAGAGAGAGAGAGAGAGAGAGAGAGAGAGCGCACACAAGCTGTTGCTAGAGCCAAATGAAAAACCTGATTGAAGAAGGAGGGATGATCAATTATATCAAATGCTACTGAGAGACCAAGTAAAATTAATACTAAAACTTGGTCATTGAATTTGGCAAAGTGGCCATCCTTTATAAGTTTACAAAACCTGGTGCAGTAGATTCACAAGAAAAGAGATGGAAGTAATTAGAATATGTAGACAATACTTTCAAGTAGTTTTTTTGTGTGGTTTTTTTTTATTTTTATTTTATTTTTTTTTCTAAGTGCCGTGGCGTCAGCCTAGCTCACAGCAACCTCAAACTCCTGGGCTCAAGCGATCCTCCTGCCTCAGCCTCCCGAGTAGCTGGGACTACAGGCATGCATCACCATGCCCAGCTAATTTTTTTTTATATATACTTTTAGTTGGTCAATTAATTTCTTTCTATTTTTAGTAGAGACGGGGTCTCGCTCAGGCTGGTTTCGAACTCCCCACCTCAGCAATCCGCCCGCCTCGGCCTCCCAGAGTGCTAGGATTACAGGCGTGAGCCACCGCGCCCAGCCCTTTCAAGTAGTTTTTATCTAGAGGGGAGAACAGAGAAAAGGGGAAGTAACTGGCAAGGCTATGAGATTAAGAATGAGATTTTTTTTTTCATATGGGATAGACTATGTCATGTTTATTATGCATTTGAGAATGATTCTGTATATGTAGTGAAAAAATGTTTACATAGGAATGACAGAAGTGAACTACTGAAGCAGTGGCCCCGAGTAGGTGAGGAGTTGGCTCCAATGAGTAAATGGTAGAGGTGACCTTAAAAAAGACGCATAAAGTTTTATTCCTAGCAGAAGGAAGACGGAGCACATGAATACAGATGCAAGTATACTGGTAGTTTTAGAGAAATAAGCTTGTGGAAGTTCTATCTGATTCTCAGTGAAATATGAACAAAGTCATCAGGTGAATGTAATGAGAAGGAAGCTACTCAGGGAAGGGTCCCAGATCAGCTCCATATTCATCAGCTCGGAGCTGATCAAAATGCACAATTTCAGATCCCACCCACGACCTACTGAATCAGAATCTGTGCATTTGATAAGATCCTCAGGTGATTTATATGCAGATTAAAGTTTGAGAATTACTGATCTAAATAAAAGAGGGGAAAAGTTAAAGAACTGGAGGAATATGGTAGGATAGTGATGAGCACTAATGGCCCACTGGAGATTAATGATCATGAATTTAAGATGACACCAATTAACATGGCTACGAGTTTTTAATCCAAACAGTTCAAATATGTGGATTCAGGTAGAAAAGTAGAGGAGGTAACTAACTAGAGCTGAATTTTGTCAAGAGAGGACAGAGTGATACATAAGGAAGAAAGGTTACAATAATTTCAAGGAAGTGATGATTATAATGTTCCAGGATTTAAGGTAGGGTAATGCAGGAAATGAAGACAAGAGGGTGATGAGGAAGAGCCAAATGGGAAGGTCAAGGCGTTGTTACTCCCAGCCTTGGAGAGTGAAAGCACTGGTGGAGTTGGGGCACTAAATGAAGTGAACTGGAAATTTTTTCCTCATCTCTTGATAATTGTCATTAATTGCTAAGAATGTCATCTTACTAGATTAACTTTCTCTTTGTGTTTTAAAATCATTTCTCTTGAACTGGCCATTACTTATTTTCCTACCACCTTGAGTTTATTTCTCCCCTTTGTGGTAGAGTTGTATCTTGAAGTATTTTTCCTGTTTCCTGCTCCATGGCTTCTTCACATGTACTTCACATGTAGTATAATGTTGTTTCTCCAATTTAACACTGACAGGGATGGAATTCAGTCTCTGGAAGAGCAGCAACTCAAACAAAACTACTCACTCATCAAGGGCCAGAAAAAAATGACTGAGATGCATATCCTAAAAGATTACCTTTAATTTCCTGAAGGTAGACCAGATATTGGCTAGGGACAAAAGACAAAAAGACTGAATGGCCACTCAGTATAGAAAAGGTTTGAACAAAGGACTTTTAGCTGTATGGAGAATGCCTCAGCTTTAACCTCTGTCTCTGGTGATAGCCGAGAAAAGGCCATCAATCATCAATTATCACACGTGTAAAACACAGAGTTTGAAGTGTGGACCATCAGCGCCCCAGAGACTGCATATCCTGTCAAAGAAACGTTGCATTAGACAAGTTAAACAAGTCAGGAAGATTTTATTCAAGATTATGACAGTAGTTGTCAAGACTATGGCAACTGGAGAGAGAGATTGAACTCAACTCTGCCAAAACAAAAGGAGGGAGAGCTTTAAGCACTGGGTGAGCTAGTGGAAAGGTCATGGAGGATGTTGGGGCAGGGGTGGGGTTGGTGACTGTCATTAGGCCATCTGTGCTTGCTAATTAGTGCTTCTTGAAGTTAGTCTCTTGCCCTCTCACAGAAACTGGGACTCAGGGGTGCTATTTTCCTGATGATTCCACTTCAAAGGTATGGCTTCCAGGTCCTGGAGAAAGGCCTTCCTGGGTTGCAAAACTGGCAGGAGGCTGGGAGAAGATTTATATTTCAAAGGAACAGAGAAGGAATTTACAGTTACAAGTTTTCTACGGGAAAGAAAAAGGTCAAGAGCCTGTAGACAAGAAGAAATCTGTCTACAGTTTAGTCAATCGGAGGGGAGTGTGAAGGCAGCCTTGAGCAAACCCTTCCCCTCAAAGGCTATCACCAGTAGGTAACCCACCAGCCAACAGTAACTAGGGAGCTGAGCATCTTTAGTGCTGCAGGTATATGAGGAAAGGCTTGCCTCTAGATTGAAGTTGGGCTAGACAGAACCAGTTGAAAATTGCTCTAAGAACTCGGTGATAATAAGTAGTATTCTTATATTAATCTCTACTTCCAATCACAATCTATGCATCATCTCACCAGACACTTTCAGTATTCTCATTGCTTAGCACTTAACACAAGTGTGATATAGTTAATATTAACAAATTAAGCATTAAGCATAAAAAAGAACAAATATATTCAGTAACAAGAACACAGCCAAAATGTTCTGTTGGAACTTCTGCCACCTGTTTGCAAAGTAGTGCAGGGTTTTTCTCTGGAGCACAGTTCATATTTATAAAAGTTCTTAACTTTAAATTTATAAGTGGAGACATTTCTATGCTATATTTTTGACATCCCAGTTGAAGGGGTTAAAAATTCAAAACAAAATTGAAACTCAGCTTTAAATCACAAATCAATTGCTAGCATAGTTTATAACAATATTTATTCACTGTTATTAATGATTTAGTAGGTCATTCTCAGTGTTGTGTTGCCTTGACTATTATTTTTTAATATGTTCTTTGAGCAATGTTGTCAACATGGGGGAAATTTCTTTGTCGACATTATGCTATGTCTCATATTTGTTGAAGTGGATGTATTCTATGTTACTTGGTGTAGCACAACCTGCTACTGCTCAACAATAGTGTGGAAGCAGGTCTGTATCATCCATTGTCATATCACTCCAAATAGCAGAATGCCTGAGCATAGTAGGCCCTCAAGAAATATTTGTTGGATGTAGGTATAATTCTGCCAGACATTTCATGTTGAAAACTAAAATGTATATAAAAACAAAAACTTACCATATCTGTAAATTGTGTGTACACTTTAAGGTCCTATGTCTCCCTAACTGAAAACTATACACTTTTTGGATTTATGGACACTCTTATTTCTGTGCATAGACATTTTACTTTTTGATTTGGACCTAGTTAACATTTAAAAAAATTTTTTTCTTACTCTCCAGAAATGGTACATCTCCTGAGAAACCACATATACATGTTTTTTAATATAATAACTATTTTATGACATTACTTTCAAAGCATCACACAAAACATTTCTAATGTTAGTTTAAAAAAATAAAATTTAGTTTAAATTGTGAGTTAATGCAAAAACTGGCCAGAAGAGTATAAGTAGCTTGAAGCCTAGCCAAAATGAATATTATTAGAAAAACAAAAGGTATGCCAGAAGAGGTTACATAAAGCCAAAACCAATGTACCTTTTAAGATCAATCATAAGTGAAACTGTTTTTGAGCCTGTGCCAAAATTAATGCCAGTCCAAGCACAGACTATGCCATAGCAATTGCAATGATGCCACTTTGAAATGGAAACTTGGAGATAGGTTGGCGTCAAGCAAACTTACCAAGAGTTTAAAGGCTTGAAGTTCTTACGTGAACTAAAAGCTTCATTAGTAAATTAAAACGAATCAAATAATGGAGTGCCAGTTGGAGAACAAAAAGATGTACAGAACCAAAACAGAAAATAACGTGTAGAGACACCTCATTTATCTGGCATTGTCAGAGGGAGAACTTTTCCACCTAAATGAATCATTCAGATAACTGACATTTACCCCATTAAGTGCCACAATTATTTTCTGTTTTAACAATTTTTAATGGATATAATTCAAAAGTGAATTACATACTTCTATGCCTTGTTAAACAAGAGGTATTGAATATGGTTTAACTCTTCTTGGATGTCCTGGGGTCAAGCAGATAAATGTAATGGGAAATAGGCTTGATATTTAAATGGATTTAAAACCAGGCTCCTCTACTTACTAGCTTCAAACAAGTTACTCTTACCTTAGATATTTGCTTTCTTATACCTCACTACAATTGAAGACAAAAATATATACTTTTTAATGTTATGATGGAGGATTACAAAATTAAGGTATTTGCAGAATACTAGAATCTAGTAGACATTCTAAAATGTTAGTAACCATTTTATCATGACATGATATAAAAGTGATGTTCTTACAAGTTATTGAAATTATTGCATAAGCTGTAAAAGAGGGAGCTAGAAAAACAAAAACAAACCAAACCCCCAAACAGTGGAAGATAAGAAATAATGAATATTAGAGCAGCACCAATTGAAGTTAAACTAAAAATAATTACAAAAGATCAATGAAACACAAAGTTGGTACTTTGAAAAGACACACAAAATTGGCAGACCACTAGGTAGATTAACCAAGGAAAGAAGAGGGAGGATTCAAATAAGCTCAAGTAGAATTGAAAAAGGAGACATTACAAGTAATACTACCAAAATGAAAAAGATCATCTGAGATTGCTATGAACACCTCTATGCACGCAAACTAAAAAATCTGGAGGAAATGGATACATTTTTGGAAACAGACAACTTCTAAAGCTTGAATGAGAAAGAAATAGAAAACCTAAACAGACCAACATAGAGTAATGAGATTGAATCAGTAATAAAAATATCCCAACAACAACAACAACAAAATATTCCAGGATCAGACATGTTCACAGCTCAATTCCACCAGAGCTACAAAAGAGAACTGGTACCTACCCTACTGAAATTGTTCCATTACACAGAGAAGGAGGGAATACTCCCTAACTCATTCTGTGGAATCAGTCCCACCCCGATTCCAAAGCCAGGAAAAGACACCACCACCACCACAACAAAAGAAACTACAGACCAATATCCCTCATGAACATAGATGCAAAACTCCTCAACAAAATACTAGCAAATTCAATATCCAACAGCACATCAGAAATATAATTCACCATGATCAATGGATTTCTTCCCAGTGACCCAATGATGGTTCAACATATGCAAATCAATAAATTCACTACATAAAGAGAATCAAAACCAAAAACTATATGAATAGATGTGGAAAAAGCACATTTTGATAAAATATAGCACCTCTTCATGAACATACCCTTAAGAGAGTATACATAAAGGAACATATCTCAAAATAATAAAAGGCATACATGACAAGCTCGTAGTTAACATCATAGTGATTGAGGTAATATCAGAAGCATCCCTCCTAAGAACTGGAACAATACAGGGATGCCCAATCATACTACTTATATTCAACGTAGATACCCTAGCCAGAGCAATCAGGCAAGAGAAAAACATAAAGGACATTCAAGTCAGAAACGAGGAGGTCAAATTATCCCTGTTTGCTGACGATATGATATTATATCTAGAAAACCCTAAAGACTCCTCCAAAGAACCCCAGAATTAATAAAGAAATTCAATAAAGTCTCAGGTTACAAAATTAATGTAACAAATCAGTAGCATTTCTACACACTAATAACAGCCAAGCTGGGAATCAAATCTACAACTCAATACCTTTCACAGTAGCTGCGAAAAAGGAGAAATATACCTAGCAATGTACTTAACTAAGAAGGTGAAAGATCTTTACAGAGAGAGCTACAAAATACTGATGACAGAAATCAGAGATGACACAAAAACAATGCAAAAACAGCTCATGCTCATGGATTGGAAGAACCAGCCAATATTGTTAAAATGGAATGCCCAAAGTTATTTACAGATTCAAAGTAATTCCTATCAAAATACCAAGATCATTTATCACAGAAGTAAAAATGCACTGCCAAGGAAAGAATCAACAGAGCAAATAGACAACCTGCAGAATGGGAGAAAATCCACATGTTATACATTTGATAAAGGTCTAATAACCAGAATCTACAAAGAACTCAAGCAAATCAGCAAGAAAAAAAATAAAACAACCCCATCAAAAGGTGGGCAAAAGACATGAACAGAAGATGCTCAAAAGAAGATAGACAAATGGTCAACAAACATATAGTCAACATCATAGTGATTGAGATAATAGTATGAGGTAACATATGAAAAAATGCTTGATGTCACTAATCATCAGGGAAATGCAAATTAAAGCCACAATGAGATACCACTTTACCCCAGTCAGAATAGCTTTTTACTAAAAAGTCTAAAAACTATAGATGCTGGCATGGATGCAGAGATAAAGGAACACATATACACTGATTAAGGGACAGCAAATTAGTACAACCTCTTTGGAAAACAGTATGGAGATTCCTCAAAGAACTAAAAGTAGACCTGTCATTTGATCCAGCAATCCCACTACTGAGTATTTATCTAAAGGAAAATAAGTCATTTCATCAAAAAGATATCTGCACTTAAATGTTTATTGCAGCACAAAACACAATTGCCAAGATATGGAATCAACCCAAATGTCTATCAATTCATAAGTGGATTAACAAAATGTGGTATATGCATATCATGAAATACCATTTAGCCATCAAGAACTATGACTTAGGCTGGGCGCAATGGCTCACGCCTGTAATCCTAGCACTCTGGGAGGCTGAGGTGGGTGGATAACTCAAGGTTAGGAGTTCAAAACCAACCTGAGCAAGAGCAAAACCCCATCTCTATTAAAAATAGAAAGAATTTAATTGGCCAACTAAAAATATTTATAGAAAAATGTAGCTGGGCATGGTGGCACATGCTTGTAGTCCCGGATACTCAGGAGACTGAGGCAGACAGATTGCGTGAGCCCAGGAGTTTGAGGTTGCTATGAGCTAGGCTGATGCCACGGCACTCTAGCCCAGGCAACAGACATTAAATAATACTCAGCCATCAAAAGCAGTGAATTCATGCTTTTGCACCAACTTGGATGGAACTGGAGGCCATTATTCTAAGTGAAGTATTCCAGGACAAAACACCAAATAACACAGGTTCTCACTCATAAATGGGAGTAATGCAATGAATGGCTTGGTCACAGAGTGACTTCATGGACATTGGAGATTCAGAAGCATGTGGGATGAAAAATTACCTATTGGGTATAATGTGCACTATTCAGTTGATGGGTATATTAAAGGTCTATATTCCTCCACGATGCAATTCATCCATGTAACAAAAAACAGCTTGCACCTCATAAATCTATTTAAATAAAAAAAAATAAAGAGGAGAAAAACAAGAGTGTCCAAAACCTGGAATTAGATTCAATAAAAGTTATATGAAGAATAAGTATATTCTGAAATTTTTTCTATCAATGTTCTGATTTTCCTATTTCTGGTGACAAACATATTATATTCCTTTCAGTACTTTCACGGCAGTGTGTGTGTGTGTGTGTGTGTGTGTGTGTGTGTGTATTATAAATACAGGTATATAGGAATAAATATATACACATAACAAGCTTATAGAATACAAAGAAAAAATTCAGGTCATATGTCTAATGAAACCAGAGATTACAGAAACATAAAAAATAATAAACAAGATAATTTTGAGGAAATGATTTGAAGAGAAGAATGAAAGCCACTGACTGTATGTACAAGGTTTTTTATGTGTTGAATGATTTTAAAGGAAAGTTTAAGAATTTAGATGAGTTTTATTAGGCTGCTAAATCCATGGAGGACAAAGTTAATGACATTTTAAGTTTTCATAATTACTTTATAATTATGTTCTCAATAAAGAACAAATTAATCAAAATGTGTGCTAACTGGTTGGAAAATAAGGACTGCAACCAGTTTTAAATGATCAATATAATAATTAAACTGTGTTTAAAAATCTGTATTGTATGATGCCTTTTTAATACTTTTGAAACAAGCATTTTTTACATATTAAAAACAAAGTGCCCTATTCAATTGAAAGAGATGGCTAAAGTGTTCTTACTAGGCATGATATGGAAATGAAAAGAGTTGATTCTTTGGAAACCCTTTGTTAATTGTGACATGTTGAAGAATGTTCACTGTGTGCCATTTCACTTTCCTACTTGTCACACTTATACAAGCACGTTGTGAAAGATGTAATTAGAATGAGAACATGTTATAGAAAAAAAAGTAATGGGATAAAGTTTTAAAAATCAATTCGAGGCAAATTATAAACTTCAATTAACTAATAATGTCATGGAAATATGTTCCCATTGTTGGCATCTTAGGGATACCCTTAGGTAGTCACAGCATCAGAATTTCAATCATAGTTAAGAAGTCTCTCTATGATATTTTTACATATGTTGTAAAAACAACATATCATTACTTCAATTGTCTTAGTCAGCTATCTTTTAGAGAAATTAATATATGAGAAACATATTATGTTTTATATTCACTTAATATTTGATGATTTTAATACTTTTGTATAACCAAGTTTTTCACCTTATTCTGCTACTTTTACCTTAATAACTTCTTTTTTATTCATCTTTCTTCAGGTATAATTGACAAAGTTTGTATATATTTAAGGCATACACTGTGATGATTTGATATATGCATACATTGTGTAATGATAACCACAATGAATCAAATTAACATATCGATTACCTCACATAGTTACCATTTCTGGTGTGTGTGTGTGTGTGTGTGTGTCTGTGGTAAGAACACTTAAGGTGCTATTTATTGTGTTGAGGGACATTACTTTTATATCAAGTTTGTAGGAGTTTTAACATAAAAGGGTGTTGAATTTTGTCAGATGATTTTTATGCATCAATTAAGATGAACATGGTATTTTTACCCTTCATTCTGTTAATTTGGTATATCACATTGATTGATTTGTGTATGTTGAAACATCACTGCATCCTTGGAATAAATCACACTACACTACAGTGTATGATCCTTTTAACATGTTGAATTCAGTATGCTAGTATTTCACAGAGGATTTTCATCTATGTTCAGCAGGGACAGTAATTTTCTTTTCTTTTCTTTTTTTTTTTTTTTTGAGACAGAGTCTCACTTTGTTGTCCAGGCTAGAGTGAGTGCCGTGGCGTCAGCCTAGCTCACAGCAACCTCAAACTCCTGGGCTCGAGTGATCCTTCTGCCTCAGCCTCCCGAGTAGCTGGGACTACAGGCATGCGCCATCATGCCTGGCTCATTTTTTATATATATATATCAGTTGGCCAATTAATTTCTTTCTGTTTTTATAGTAGAGACGGGGTCTCGCTCTTGCTCAGGCTGGTTTTGAACTCCTGACCTTGAGCAATCCGCCCGCCTCGGCCTCCCAAGAGCTAGGATTACAGGCGTGAGCCACAGCGCCCGGCCAATTTTCTTTTCTTGTTGTGTCTTTGTCTGGTTTTGCTATCAGGATAATGGTAGTCTTATAAAATGAGTCTGGAAGTATTCACTCCTCTTCAGTTTTTTAGAACACTTTGATAATAATTGGTATTAGTATTAATTCTACTTTAAATGTTTGGTAGTATAACTCAGTGAAGCCATCTGGGCCTGGTTTTTGTTTTGTTGGGAAATTTTTCATTAGTTATTCAGTCTCCTTAGTTATTGATAGTCTTAAAATTTTCTATTTCATCATGATTTGGCAATGGTACGTTGTGTGTGTCTAGGAATTTATCCATTTCTTCAAGATTACTAATTCATGAGTCATTTATGATCCTATGTATTTCTAAGGTATTGGCTATAATGTCTCCTCTTTTATTTCTGATTTTACTTATTTGTGCTTTCTCTTTTTTTTTAATCAGTTAGCCTAACTAAAAGACTGTTAATTTTGTTTATCTTTTCAAAATACTAGCTATGAGTTTTGTTGACCTTTTCCATTGTTTTTCTAGCCTCTATTTCATTCATTTTATTTATTTCCTTCTATCTATTACATTTAGGTTTAGTATATTCTTTTTCTAGTTTCATGAGGTTTAAAGTTAGATTATTTATTTGAGATCTTTCTTTTTGTTTAAACTTTTATTACAAGAAACTCTTCTTAGAACTACTTTTGCTGGATTCTGTAAGTTTTGCCATGTTGTATTTTCTTTTCTTTCTTGTTTTATTTCTTTACTGTTATTTCCTTTCTTTCCTTTTCTTCTTCTTCTTTTTTTTTTTTTTTTTTTTGAGACAGGGTCTTTCTCTGTTGCCCTCCATGCTGTTTTGGTCAACATAGCTTGTAGTATAATTTAAAGTCAGGTAATGTGATGCCTCCAGATTTGTTCTTTTTACTTAAGATTCTCTCACTATTCAGGCTCTTTTTTTTTTTTTAGTTTCAAATGAATCTTATTTTTATTTTTCTAGATCTGTGAAATATGACACTGGTATTTTGATGAGGATTGAGTTTAATCTGTAAATCACTTTGGGCAGTTTGGACATTTTAGTGATGTTGATTCTACCAATCCATGAGCAGGGGATTTTTTTTTTCCATTTGTTTATGTCATCTGCAATTTCTTTCATCAATGTTATGTAGTTCTCCTTGTAGAGAGGTCTTTAATCTCCATTGTTAAGTATATTTCTATGTATTTTATTTTCTTAGTAGCTATTGTGAATGGTATTGAGTCCTTGATTTGATACCTTATTTAATCTCTGAGACAGTAGGTTGTGGCTGTGGGTAACAATCAGCCATACCCCATATGACTGAGTCAGTAAATGCTATAATTGGCTGTACAAGTTGTCCTCCCTCCTAGTAGGTGGCACTTGCAGGAAAGAGCCAGCTGCAGTTTTGTTTTTGGGGACCTGTGACTGGCTAGTCTAGTCCATCATGAGAAGCACTCAGATACCTCTGGTGGTAGGTAGGGCCCTGAAGTTCCCAGGGGCCTCCATATTCTCCACCACACCAGAGGTACGTGGAGGAGTGAGATTGGGAGGGGCTAGGTTGGACAAGCCAGCCCTCAGGCTGCACAAAGGTGAGCAAAGAGCTGTCTCAGCAGGGTTTGAGGGTCAGCTTCCAGGCTGCTGGGGAAAGCCACCAGGGAGGGGCTTAAGTGGCCCTACCCAGCCAGAAAGTCTGTTGGTGTGGAGGGGCCTTCTGGAATTCACAGATTGGCTGTTGAAAGTGGGATTCCTTCTTCCCCCTCCTTCCCTGCCCTGCAGTTCTCCTTCTGGCATCTGGCCACAAGCAACAGCCCAAACTAGCTGAGCTCACCAGCAACGGTGCCATGGGTTGGGAGCTTCCCTGCTGAAGACCCCACCCTGAATGGAAAGTGTGGCTTTCCTATGGGGAAAGGGTGGTCTGAGTGTGCTGCATCTTAGATCCACACTGCACTGTCTTTTCATTTCTTCCTACCCTGCCAAGATTAGTTCACAAATCTCCCCTCTGTGCCCCTGAGTTACATAATTCAGTCTTGGGGGTACAGGATCCAGCCTGCAGGACTGTCCCTGGTTCCTTAAGTTCAATCCCTGACCATAGCAGGAAGAAGCATGCTGGTCTCAAGTTGCCCATGCAGTGCTCAAGTAGGCTTAATGACCCTCCGCTTTAGAGACTGATCACCCCTTGGACCAATGCAGGTCTTTAAGAGGAAATGTCTGAGCCCCAATCTCTGTGGAAACTTTTGTGTAGTGAGTGTGTCAACAAGGAGAAGCAGCCACTACTGAGAACCCTGGCTCGATTGTGCCTTGGGGCACCTGTGCCACTTAGCAGCAGTGGGCAGGGGAGGGAAGGGAGAGGAGAAGAGTTTGAATGGAGGCGAGCTGGCACTCTGGATCTTCTTTGTCCCTCTCTCTGGAAAGCAGCCCACCCAGAAAGCTTAAACTCTGAAATTACACAGTTCTCCTGGGACACACCAGCCCCTGTGACCATCACAGTCTGGGCAGGAATTGGGAAATGTTTGTATGGGGACCAAGCATATGAAAACTGAAGGACTAAAGCTCCCTGGGGAGGACAAATTCATTCAGTGGGTGGAGACACAGTATGGCACCCGCTGCCTCAGCTTGGGTCTGTGACAAGGAATGACCCCTAGGGGATAGCAACTTGGTGGTTTTTTTTTTTCCAAGAAGCTCCCAGTTCATCGGTAGCAGCAGTTTGGGGGCTTATGAAGACAGAGAAGCTCTCCAGCAATACAGGAGCCTGCTGACTACCAATGGTGTGAGGGGAAGTGAAAGAAAATCCCCATCTACCCTTTCCACTGGTCTCCAAGTTTCTTGGGAGTTGATCTCTGACAACATCTTGCTCCCTCTCGTTCTGCTCCACTTCTTCCCATGGAATCTCTGGTAGCTTCTAGCACTTTTTCCTCAGAATTACAACTGAGCTATGTTTTTTTTTTTTTTTTTTCCATCTAAAACTTTTCTTTCTTTCTGAGACAATACGATCGCCAGTGTCTGCATTCAGCCATCTTTCCCCAGCTTTGGAATAAAGCCTTTAAAAGAGGTAATTAAGTTAAATGAGGCCGTTAGGGTAGGCTGTAGTCCAAGCTAACTGGTGTCCTTATAAGAAGAGAAAACTAGGACACATAGAGAGATATTGAGGGTATGCACACTCAGAGAAAAGTCCATGTGAGGACACAGTGATAAGACATCCATCTTCAAGCTAAGGAAAGAGGCCTCAGAAGAAACTAAACCTGCAGACATTTTGATCTTTAACTTCTAGCCTCCAGAACTGTGAGAAACTAAATTTATGTTGCTCTAGCCACCTAATATGTGGTTATTTTGTTACGGCAGCTCATGCAAACCAGTATAGACCGGGAAATTGGGGATTGGTCATGTTCCCTTTTTCCAACTGAGATGGAATTCTTTAAGTGTCCTCAGACTGTTTTCTTCACCCTGTAGATGGAGCCATTGCAAGGTAAGAGAGAGAGAGAGATCTGTTCTCATTCTCATTAGGTGAGCTTTTTCTTCACTTTCCCTCATCTTCCCTGTGAGAGCCTGGAGATTTCCAGACAAAAAGCCTCTAGAAGAGTGGGAACCCCTCTGTGATTGCATCCTCCAAAAGATTTTTGCTCTCATACTAGCCTATGCTCATCCTCTAGAAATCTGTAAGAATTTCTAGTTTAATGTTCATTTCAGATGATATGGTGTCCAGAGGTTTCTTCCTCAAATGAACAGATACTTGACTCTTGTCTGCCTGCAGGTATTTATCTTTCTTTGGGATGGCCATTTGTCTCATGACATCTACTATTTGATAGTTTCACAAAAAAATCATTAATTTGCTATATGTCCAGGTTTTTTTTCGCTTATAAGGATGGACTTTTTTTCTTTTTTAGCTAACCATGCCTCTACAGTTAAACTGGAAGTCATGGTAGAATATTTTAAAACTTTATAAATGATATAAGTAACTAAAATTTGCTTATTACCACAGACAAATAGAGTTTTTCTTTGTCTGAGCAGAATGTAATACTAGAAAATAGAAGTGCATGTTGTCTACAGTGAATATTTTATATTTTTTCAGTGTCTAAAATCCACTTTTTTCTTGTCATACCCAAGTTCATTTAGAAAAACTTTCTCTTTCCCCCATTGTCACTAACCAATGGCATGTTTTCTAGGCTAGACAAATATGTTGTTACTTCTGAAAATTGGGTAGTGAACAGAATGACAACAAAACTGAAAATAGTTTGATTTCAGTCATCCCAAGGGTATAACTCTGCCCATAATCATCCTACTAGGAGAGTGTTATTTTGTTTCTATTTTCTAGACCTTAGAGACATCTTAGTTTCCATAATTTTAGGTTTTATTTTCTAGCATCTGGTGGATTCTGTGTTTCAAATGTCCTCTCCATAGTACCTATTTTCCTTGGATTGGGTAGAATGAGTTTCTGCTGTTTGCAATCAAATAATCCTAACTTATAATTATTATAGAAGAAACTGCTTTCTGTCTTATTACGTTGTAAACGTAACTTTAGTTTTCCAAGATATTCATTTTATATATTTGAGGTATTTTTCTATGTAATTAGAATCTGCATAATTTTACATTATCCTTAAAGCTTGCTTTTGGAGACCAAACATTAAGGAATTGCAATAATTAATCTGTGAAGTGATTCAAGCATGGGCACACTCAGCAGGGATGATTGAAACTGGGGCAGGTGTTCAGCAGTTCAGCCAAATGTACAGTTGGTTGGAACACAACAATCATCTGAGTTGATTGTGAGAGTTAGGTATATGTAAGCTGTTAACTTTCCCTGTGGGAGTTCTCCTACTTTCTTAATATGTCCTAGATATTTGAGCCACTGTTATCTCAAGGGTAGCACTGATGAAACACAATGGAACTTGGTTGCACCAACTCTAACACAGAGCTAGTGAATATTTAAATGAGAGATAGAGATAAGTTTTATTCTAAGGTAAATAAATAGCTCCTATTATTTAGTATATATCATATTCATATAAATAAGATAAATTCTCTAGGTGAAACATTTTAATAATGGCTAGTATCAAAGAAGAATATACAGTTTACTAAAGACAAAGATTGAAAATGAAAAGAAAGAGGGCAAAACACAATTAATTGGTTAACCACTCATCTTGTTCACATTACAGTATTAATTACAACACAATGTAACTTTTGTTTCTAGAACTGTATTCTTCACTTAATCATTTGTGTCTTGAGTGCAATAATGTAGCTTTTAAATCTGCATCCTCAGCACCTCCAACTGAATTTGATATACAATTGCTACAGTGTATTGTTTTAAGGAACAGACAATTGAATAATACTACAAAATAAAGACAAATATTATATCACTGTACCTTCCCTTGTTATCTAGACTGGGTCTTAGGTGTTAGCCTCTAAGAACCATTAAGGAAAGAAAATAGAAGAGTATCTAGATAACTTAGAATAATTAGAATCTTGCCTAAATTTTCAGATTTAAATGCAGTTTAACATTTTTCACAAGCTGAGTATTAGCAGCCCAAAGATTTCTACAGTCTAATACTAGCCTGTGAATATATTGCCTTAAGCGACAAAAGGAACTTTGCAGATATGATTAATTTAAGTATCTTGGAGTGAAATATTAATCTGAATTTCCTTGCTGGGCCCAATGCAATTACAAAGGTCCTTGTAAGAGGGAAGCAAGAAGGGTATAGAGGCAGAAAAAGGAGTGATGAGGAAGGCACGGTTTGGAGTGATACGGGAAGAGGCCAGAAGCCAAGAAATTCTAAAAGCTGGAAAAGGCAGGTAACAGATTCCTCCCTGGAGCCTCCAAATGTAGCCCCTCTGACACTTTGACTTTAGTTATGTAAAATCCTTTTCAGATCTCTGACCTCCAGAATTTTAAGGTAATAAATATAGTTGTTTTTTTTTTTTTAACTCAGTAACTCTGTGGTTACTTGTTACAGCAGCAGGAGGAAATCAACTATAACATCAGTCATACAAAAAACAAATTTCTAGAATTAAAGGTGTCATGAAATAATAAGTACAATTAATGAAAAATACATATAAAGCTGGATTCATCATGAAATTTCAGAGGAGTGGAGATAAAGAGACTCTTAAAATTATTGAGAACGAAAGGCATGTTACAAAAAGGATTGTAATTATTTTGAGAGGATGGATCTTCTAGATTTCTTTTGCTCAGCGATAATATGGAATTTGTAAACTCAGCAAGCACCTTTGAGTGTTTTCGACTAGTTACCAAATTCAGAATGGATACAAAGAATACTCTCCAACTTATATGTGACATTTTTATCTTTCAACTCTCACATTGTTAAAAATAAAACTTGTAATAGAAGAGGAAATAAGCAAAAGCATGAATAGGGAAGTAGTGATTTCTTATTGACTTACAGAAGTCTGAGCAGCTAAGGCTGAAGAAAACCTTCAGTCCCCAAGTCCTTTTTTCTCTCAGGCATGTCATATTCTGTTGCTAGACAGCAAAAATGATTAATATGACATGATTTAGAGGGAAAAAAGCAACCAAAAGAAAATGGAGCAAAAATCAGGTGCTAGAGGCAATTTCTGAACAAGCAAGTTCAATTCAATCACCAGTGAAAAATCAATGAAGTAAAAATGGACTGCTGAATCACATTCTGATCATGTCAGAATGTCCCCCACAACTGGAATCCCTGTGCATTATCTTCATCTGTCCAGAAAAAAAACCATTCTCTTGCTCCCCACCAACTCAGTGGTATAATACAGTATTTTAAAGTGCCTAAAGACCTAAAAAAGTTTTATTGTGCACATTTCTCCTTTGGACTTGAACATGTTCTAAAACATGTATCAAATGTCCCAGCACTCCTGTCTTCTATCAAAAAACAAAAAGAAAAAAAATCTACAAAGTCATTCCCAAATAACATCTAACTTTCTGGCATGTACCTGAGTGTACAGTCCTGAAACATTTTCAACTTTACAAGCAGAAGATTTTTGCCTCTAAATTTAACTAGAGATTCTTAACCATATTTGTACCATGGTAGTCTTTGGTAGACTCTGGTAATCTTGTCAAGCTTTTGGACTTATTTTCAACTTAGATAAAAAACAATTGTATTATAGTTTTTGAAAATATTTTCGAGATATGTTTCTTCATTAGTGCCTAAGATAGTAAGTTCCAGAAGTATGCCTAATAATTACAATAATTTTAGAGCGTTAATGAGCTTTGCTTTGATTATTTTTCAAAATATCTGAGAAATAATATTTTTGATATATAAAATCTGTGATTTCTATTAACGACAAAGTCACAGGCACTGCTGATACCATTATAGTGTATTACTTGTCTTTATAATTTAAAATGCTTAATTCTATCCAGAGATTTGTGGAAACATATATAATATATACAATATGTGCATATATATATATGAACATATGGATTTAAAATTTTCCTTTTCATAATGCATGGATTTCTGTATATGGATCCCAAATCCTATCCACAGACTCTTGGGAATCCATAGACTTCAGATTAAGAACATTTGTCCTATAAGCCAGAAAACATAAACTGTCACCTGTTGACTAAAGAAAAAAAAAATCAAGCTTTTAAAGAATTAAAGTTAGTTTTATTCAGCAGTCTTACTAAGGACTATAAACTGAGGCATATAGCCTGGATGCAGTCCTGTCAGACTGCTCTGAAGTTGGCAAATGAGGTGTTTCACCCATTGCTTACATACAGGTATTAGGGGTTCACTACATGTAAAAATCATGTCTAACTTGCTCACAAATTGCATTACAGAAGAATCAATGTTTTGGGGTAAGTGTTTGGTTATATATCATGGAAGCATAATCATGAACCTTGCCTGCACATTATTTTGTATTATTTTACAAATTATTACCCAAATACTCCCATAAGCTACCTCTTCTGTATAAATAATAATGCCATATTCTGTTTATGCTGTCTTTGAAAAAGGTCTTGGAAGGGAGGCTATCACTGTTGGGTTCCTGCTATCACTATATTTGGAACATGACCTAATCTACCTTGTTTTGTGTGCTCAAGGTATACATTTAATGGAAGAAATGTGTTTGTGAATTTTTATTCCCTCCCTCACAAACCACATACATAGAATTTGATTGGCATCATGTTATTAATAACAAGAAAAAGATTAGTCATTATTATGACCTACATCTTATACCTATTATGTAAAAGCATTACTATAATTGACAGTGTGGTAATTTGCTCCTCTCTCTGCATCCAAAATGTGTCTTTGTGGAAAAAAATATTTAAATGTGTAGGGTAGAGATACTATAAAATGTAGTTTCTTTCACTGCTGGTAGATAACTGTCAGGAGTTTAATGATGATAAAATTCTATGCATACAAGAGTACACCCCACTGGGTGTCCCTATTATTCATGTAGCAATTTCATTACTCAAAGTGCTAAATAGATATTGTTAATGGAAAATACCAGTAAGAAGCAGTTAGGTAGGGTTATATTAGGGGATTTTGGCTGTATCAGAAATGGAATGTGGGCAGTCATGAAAGGCACCAGTGCTTACTCTTTAAGGGAGTTTTCAGTAATTCACTAGGTGATCAGTGCATGATCACTTGATTATTGAAAACACAAAGGAAGAAGGCTTTGATGGTATTGCTACAATGAGATTCTCATAACCAAATTGCCCTGAGTTTTTGGTCTTTTGTTTACTTCAGGGTTCCTCATGGAGGAATAGAAAGAAGTGATTGGGAGAAGTACTTGCCATTAATTCCTCCTCTTCACCCTTCACAACTTTTTTTCCAGCATATTGTGGGGTATAAACGTTAAGGTTATGTATATTGCCCTTGCCCCCCTCCCCCCTCGAGTCAGAGCTTCAAGCGTGTCCATCCCCCAGTTGGTGTGCATCGCATTCATTATGTATGTATATACCTATCCGCACCTCCCCTCTCCCACCTGCCCGACACCCGATAGATGTTATTCCTGTATGTTCACTTAGGTGTTGATCCATTAATACCAGTTTGCTGGTGAGTACATGTGGTGATTATTTTTCCATTCTTAGAATACTTCACTTAATAGAATGGGTTCCAGCTCTAGCCAGGAAAATACAGGAGGTGCTATATCACCGTTGTTTCTTATAGCTGAATAATACTCCATGGTATACATATACCACATTTTATTAATCCACTCATGTATTGATGGGCACTTGGGTTGTTTCCCCATCTTTGCAATTGTGAATTGTGCTGCTATAAACATTCAAGTGCAGGTGTCTTTTTCATAAAGTGACTTTTGTTCTTTTGGGTCGATGCCCAATAATGGGATTGCTAGATTGAATGGTAGATCGACTTGTATCCCTTTAAGATATCTCCATATTGCTTTCCACAGAGGTTGAACTAGTTTGCAATCCCACCAGCAATATAAGAGTGTTCCTATCTCTCCACATCCACATCAACATTTATTGTTTGGGGACTTGTTAATAAGGGCCATTCTCACTGGAGGTAAGTGATATCTCATTGTGGTTTTGATTTGCATTTCCCTGATGATTAGAGATGTTGAGCATTTTTTCATGTATGTTGGCCATTATTCTGTCTTCTTTTGGAAAATTTCTGTTCATGTCCTTTGCCCACTTTTTGATAGGGTTGTTTGTTTTTTCCTTGCTGATTTTCCTGAGTTCTAAATAGATTCTAGTTATCAGCCCTTTATCAGATGTGTAGCTTGCGAACATTTTCTCCCATTCTGTGGGTTGTGTGTTTGCTCTCTTGATAGTTTCTTTGGCTGTACAGAAGCTTTTTAATTTGATCAGGTCCCATTTATTTATTTTTGTTGTTGCTGAGATTGCCTTTGGGGTCTTCTTCATAAATTCTTTGCCTAGGCCAATGTCCAGAAGAGTATTTCCAGCATTTTCCTCTAGAATTCTAATAGTTTAACACCTAAAGTTCAAGTCTGTTACTCAGGGTGAGTTGATTTTTGTGAGAGGTGAAAGGTTTGGATCCTGTTTCAGTCTTCTACATGTGGCTATCCAGTTTTCCCAGCACCATTTATTGAATAAGGATTCTTTTCTCCAGTGTATGTTTTAGTCTGCTTTGTCAAAGATGAGATGGCTATATGAGGATGGTTTTATATTTGGGTTCTCTGTACTTTCTTTTAGACGACAGAAGTATATCGACCATATATTAATATTTTCGTATGATTGATTGTTTTAAATTTAACAGCATTTTCTGTTAAATTGATACATGTTAGTAGTCTTAAAATTAAGTAGTTTTATAATCTTAAAAAAAAAAACCTCACAGTAATTTTATGCCTCATTCTTCCTTCACTTTTCTTAGTTACAATCTGAGGAAGCACTTGGTAACTCCTTAAGCGGTTTCTCCTTCGTATGCTTCTGTATTTGTAGCTAATATACAGTTGCTGCCATTTCCTGCCTGATGACTGAGTATTGAATATAACATTTCTACAATTGGAAAATGAAGATTTAGGCATATTTGAAGATTCAGACATAAGTGAAGATTCATAAATGAAGATTCAGACATATTCTCTACCCATACTTACACTTTCCTTCTTCATTTCTTCCTAATATAGAAGCAATGAATTGCAAGAATTGGTATTTAAGATACATAGTATTGTAACTTTTCAAAGAAGAGGATTTAATGTTCAATTAATAAATTTCAATGGCTATAGAACTGTAAATTTTCCTGGAAAAATTGAATTTTGGGGAGAGGTGATTGGCTTGATTTTCCATTTGTTCATTCATTGCCTAAAGAAATGTAAAACTTCACTCCATGTCAAGAAGTATGTATTTGTGTGTGTGTGTGAAGTATTCATTGAGTGATTTTTTTTTTCCTGAGACAATACCACCCAAATTAATTTTGCTCTGATTCCAGTGTTTAAATATGGCTGTTTGTTCTCTAGGTGGGCTACTTAGTTGTCATCTTGGGATTACTTTTCACATTTATCCAGATTATCACCTTTGCCTATAAGATGCTTTTATCTTTTGTTTTCTGAATTCTCTCATATCCTATTTCATGGCTTACTCATCATTTCGTGAAGCTGAGTGAACTCAGGTGAATTTTAAAGATGATTCATGTCTGAAAATATCATTATTCTCTCCCTTGTACTTAATACTTAGACTGATGAAATAATTCTGTATATGAAATTGAGAGTATAAACTGAAGACAAGGCACTGGTGCCTAGTGCTATGTTGTAGTCCACCTTTAGGAAACATTTATGATTGTATCTTGATACTCTGAATCACTTGAAGGCTTTTTGATAACATTTGGAAGTTTGATTTTTCTTTTCGTTATAAACTAATACAAACAGAAACATATTATATGTAAATGTATCATGTATTATATATAAACCCTTGCATAGTACACTGTCATTGGTCAATAAATTTTAGTTAAATGATACTAGGGAAAACCTTTCAATAAACAAAGAGTTGGTAGCATATTATAGAGATTTGTTTTTCCCCCCAAATTTATATTTGTACTATTTATCACGAGGATTCTGCAACATGGAGATCTAATTCTGCAACCTGCTTGGAATCATGATACATATAGCTACTACAGTTAAAATATGATGACCAACAATTCTATAGTAATGTGCCTTTAAAGAATTCACTGTAAGAGTCATTTTCTGGACAAAATTCTCTGACTGGTAATAATTTCTTTGAATGTAAATCTTTTTCTTGTTGTTCTTACTCTTCCTACTTCATACATTCTCACTGAAAAAACAGTTTTGCTTCATTTTATTCCTTGATGCTTAAATTTTTTATAGTTATTACATTATCTTTCCCCTGTTCTTGTGTGCTTCGAGTCTCACATAATAAATCCCCCTAGTTGTTTCTCAGTGGTATTTAAATGGCATCTAATTTTGTTCTAGATGTTTGGTTGTCTTCTTTTGTCAATTTGATTACCAGTATTTGATTTCATTTATACAACCCACAATTTCTTACAGTAAAGAATAACAGCAAACCCATCATAGAAATCTTTGAAAATCTCCTCTTCACTGGATGGTAGTGATAATATTTTAACATCTTTGAATTAGACCTGAAAAATGGGGCAAGGGTGGAGAACCTGTGGCCTTGGGGCCACATGTGGCCTTCTGGATCTTTGAGTGTGGCCTTTTGACTGAATCCAAATTTTACAGAACAAATCCTTTTAGTAAAGGGATTTGCTTTGTGAAGCTTGGATCCAGTCTAGGGGCCACACGTGTGGATCTGGAGGGTAACATGTGGCCTTGAGGAGGCAGGTTCCCCACAAAATGGCAAACTTTGAATTAGATTGCCTAGGATTAAATGCTGGCTCACCCACCTACTATCTAGGTAATCGTGGGTCAGTTACTTAACTTCTTTTGCTTCCTTACCTCTAAAATGGCGACATTCTATTGGACAAGGCAAATGACAGAGAAAAATCCACATTTCTCTGTGGAGTCGGGAAATAGAACCGTTAAGTTCCTGAATCATCTTTACTCATAGTAAGTTTTAAGAACCACTACCCTAGGAAAAATCAAGTTCTTGAAGGTTCTGAATGAAAAACTAAATGTGGAATGAAGCCTGAAGGCAAAAGCCTAATCATAAATGTACCCACACAGAAATATAAATATATACTTGAATGTTTTTAATGCTATTTATGAAATTTAGCAAAACTGCTACAACCTCTTTAGAGGTAGTGAAAGAGAACTTTAAAAACACATTTCAACAATGTAAAAGATAATCAAATAAAGATTTTAGCATAAAGTGAAAATTTATAATTTTATAAGAGTAATTTTGTAGCTTATTCTTAAAAGTTTTGATTCTTTTCTTGTTTCTATAGTAAAGGAGGAATCAAAGGTCTTCCTTATAGATATTTTAATTATAAATGGGAATGGCTACAAAACTAGAAAAAAAGATACTTTATCTTTAATTTCTGTGATAAGTTAAATTACATTTTAACTACTTATCTTACAATGTAAATTATATTCATCATATAATTAACTCCATAAAATACATGCTGCAGTGGACATAATATCTAAAATGTGGATGCAGAGCTTATTTTCAAGAATTCTTTCCTCTTCTAAAATTTGTGAACCTTTAATATTTTTGGTTGATTTAGGAAAGAGAAGCAGACCACATTCAGTTAAATTCTCTTAATATTCAAGTTACTTCAGATCAAGTCAGATCTGGCCTGAAAAATCTATGTATCCAAGGAAACTTAACCTTATTTTCTTTCTAAATCTATAAATACTTTCTGGGGGGTTATCTTCCTTATTCTCAGGGACTTCTCATGCCTTGTTAGCAACTGGTGGAAAATTTAACAAAAGCATTTTTAGTTTATTTCTCCTCAGTCCAGAACTTCCAGTACGGGATGATCTTTTTATGGAGTTACTCTTCTCCTTTTAACCCCTATCCCCACCCCATTAACACCATTCACCTGGTTATTTCTTATTCTGCCTGCAAAAGCCTGTAATCAGAAGTATTCTTTCTTGATCTACTCAGTGTTTCAGACTCTTTTGGGTCAATGCCACCTTAGCTGACATACACTCATTCTTCCAAAATTCACTATACCTGCGAGCATCAGGACAAACTTTTTCTGTTTAGGGCAGAGCTACAAGACTGATAACCTGACAAAGCAATTACAGTAAAACTCTATTACAAAGCGCTTTACTATTTCACAGATTCGATTATTCCTTGGGTCAAACCGTGACCACTGTGTACATTGTGCTTCTCTCTTAATATAACATGAAAAAAGACTACGGAATAGGCGTAATCTTATCTTCTGACATCAGCATTATTACAGCACTCTCTTTTATTGCATTGATTCATGTTGCTAGATAAAAAAAAATTACTTTCTATGCAATTTTCAAGGACTAGTAGATAAACAATGTTGTCAAAAAATAATATCAGGCATCATTTTGTCTCATAATATAACTGTATAGCATTACATATCATCCTAGTTATAAAATATACTTGGTGATTTACAATAGTAGCCAAGTATTTTAGAAATGATTTTTCTATGGAAGATCTTGTAGGAAGATATGATATCAGATTTAAGTAATAATATTTATTTCTATGACAGACTATACCAGATGCCTCTGATGTCCCTATGTCATGTCCTTTCATCCTATAGTTCTATGTGAGCTTAGACTTATCTGTTGCTGAGATTCCCATTCTGTGTGCTGATCTCATGTCTTCAGGACTGATTTCTGCTTTAGTCACAGTACTTAGGTCCCACCCTAGTTTTAGAGGCCTGATTACTCTCTGTTTAAATTTGAGAAGTTTCCAAATTGTTTTCAAAAGTGGCTTTACATTTTCACATTCCCACATTCTGGACAGAGAAGACCTGAAAAAATAACTTATCCTTCAATGCAAAGACATAGACATACATGCAGAAGAAACAACAAACTCCAGATCTCTCCAAATAAACATAGCGACAAACCAGTAATTGACCCTAACAAGACAGCAATATGTGAACTTTCTGATCAAGTACTCAAAATAGTAGTTTTAAGGAAACTCAAAAAACCATTCAGAAATTTTTCAGAGAAATTTAAGGGGATTGAAATAACACAAAAAATTAAACATAAATCTTGGAACTGAGAAATATATCTACTAAACTAAAAAAAATCATTACAGATTATCAAAAGTAAAATAGAATAGAAAAAAGAATAATTTATTGAATAAAGATTCTTTTCCTCACTGTATGTTTTCGTCTGCTTTGTCAAAGATTAGATGGCTATATGAGGATGGTTTTATAACTGGGTTCTCAGTTCTGTTCCGTTGATCTATGTCTCTGTTCTTGTGCCAGTTACATGCTGTTTTAGTTACTATAGTCTTGTAGTATAGCTTGAAGTCTAGTAAATTGATGCCTACCAATTAAAACTGAATAGCCACGTAGAAGACTGAAACAGGATCCACGCCTTTCACGTCTCACAAAAATCAACTCATAGTGGATAACAGACTTAAACCTAAGGCAAGAAACTATAAGAATTCTAGAAGAAAATGTTGGGAAAATGCTTATAAACATAGGCCTAGGCAAAGAATTTATGAAGAAGACCTCAAAGGTAATCACAGCAACAACAATAATAAATAAATGGGACCTGATCAAATTAACAAGCTTCTGCACAACCAAGGAAACTGTCATGAGAGCAAACACAACCTATAGAAAGGGAGAAAATATTTGCATGTTACACATGCTGTAACTAGCCCTGTTATCAGAGCTGATAACTAGAATATATATAGAACTCAGGAAAATCAGCAAGAAAAAATCAAACAACACCATCAAAAAGTGGGCAAAGGACATGAACAGAAACTTTTCAAAAGAAGATAGACTAATGGCTAACAAACACATGAAAAAATGCTCAATATCTTTAATCATCAAGGAAATGCAAATCAAAAGCACAATGAGATATCACTCATCTTCAGTAGAATGACCTCAAAAAAGTCCCAAAACAATAAATGTTGGCATGGATTCAGAGAGTTAGGAACACTCATACACTGCTGGTGGGACTGCAAACTAATACAACTTCTGTGGAAAACAATATGGAGATATGTCAAAGAGATACAAGAAGATCCAGCAATCTCATTCCTGGGCATCTACCCAAAAGAACAAAAGACATTCTATGAAAAAGCACCTTTTCTTAAAATATATTTTCAGTGTCCATATATTATGTTTACTTCAGTGTTCTTAATATGCAGATTCTTAAGAGAATAAATATGTAATAATGGAGAAATCCAAATCAAACATTCCACCCTGTCCTGGCATAGTAAATACAATGGTGAATTTACTGCGGCTAGGAATCTAACATGAGGCCTTTATAATTTTTTGAAATTCTGGAACAAAAAGTATATAACATTTTGTGAAAACAAAATGAACAGCATGTTCTTTAGTTTGAATTGTACCTTACATTTCTTTCTAGATCTGGAACTTGTTCAGAACATTTCTTCACAGTTTAATTTCTACTTTTCTCGATGAAGGAATAATGTTTCCTCTATCATGAACAAATGTTTAGCTCAATTTTTATATGTAAACTGATGCTCAACATTATGGGTTATATATTTTCTTTATATAACTACCACATTACAGAACTTCCAGATGCTCCTGTTTATAAACAGTCTCTACATAAACATTATCTGCTTGACTTATATCCAGAAAAAGTGCCTATATGTTCTCCATAAAAATAAACTGTTAAAATGCCTCCTGACCAAGATAAACTGCTATATATCTCTTTGTCATCCTGTTTTATCCCGATCTTGTACAAAATTAGGGGGAAAAGTCCTACATGATTTGTGACTGAAGATATAAAAATGTACTTTCCTTAACTTATGTGATCTCAATTATAAAATGGGGAATAATGTACTGAAGATACTATTCTTATTTACAAAGCAATTCCTTAGTAATTTCTAGGTAATAAACTTCTGATTTACTTATTTCCCATGATCCTCCTTTTTATTTTTATTGTTTTATTTACACCTTCTCAAGCCAGTATCAGCCATTTGCATTCTGCATATATTTGTTAAATCAAAACTTAGTTTATATATTTCATAATTATAACATATTAGTTGTAAGCTTTTTAAGGGAAGAGATTAGACCATATTCATTTTTGTTTGCCTAGTTTCTGTCACATTAGCTATATGGAAAAACAGATATAAAAGTATAATGCAATGCAATTTTATATTATTAAACACATATCTTTGAGATTATAAATGTTTATTCTATATAAAATCATTAATATTTGATCATTTTGATTTTTAGAAATGAGTTATCATGTGGTTCAGCTTAATATAATTTTGTATGAGATGGGTAAAATATCAGACACCAATTAATAGAACAAGTAGAATTTGATCGCACTTTCAGGATTTATTTTGGAGATTGAATTTGGTAATCATCATCTTAAAAATTAGGTAAATAATTCCTAATGTCTAACATGACATGTTATATTCTCTTTTTTTCTCTTCACTTTACTTATGATAGGTAAAACTTATTCATCTCTAGACGTATAGCATTCAGTTCAGTCATACCAGATATACTAGCTAAGATGACTTCTGGAAAAAATTGAAAACCTGACAAACTGGATTAATGAATAAGGATGTTCTTAGCTCTTAACTAGTAATCCAGAGGATTATGGGACTCATGGCCAGTATAGCTAGATGGGTCCCTATTGTGAAATCCTTACATATGTTCTTTTTGTTTGCTGTCTTCAGATCTTATACCATAATGTACAGGCATAATGGAGGTTATATATCATATTTGCTTTCTCTTGAGTATGGGCATTTTTGAAAAAAATCCAGCCCATTCCTGTACAAATTCAGATTAGTCCAGAGATGAGTTTTATAAACTTTCTCTGAAGTTCAGGGAATGCATGTGTACATGCTTGGACACTGGAAAAATTTGGGTTTTGTGAGGTCAATGAAAAAATAAAAATGCGTTCCTGAACAGGAGATTATTTTTTTTCCAATGTAACATAGTTTTTATTACAAGATCATCTCAGAAGGAACAGAAATTTATTTTAGGTGTCAAGACAGGAGTAGACAGGAATTAATATTGCCATTCTATGTTTCCATTTAGAGTCAATACATTGAATAGTAGTTTATACCATTCCTAGTGCCATCCAATTAGTAGAGATTTAGTTAATTTATAGAATAATAACTCAGATTGTTTATGCCAAAAACTAACTACTCTCTGGTTTTGGAACATCTTCAGTTATCTACTTATTATCTTTCAATAATTGATGTGGTACAATTTCCTTTCTTACTTTATTTAATTTTCCTGAATTTTTCCACATTAGTGAATCTACTTCATTCTTAAGTAAGCATAATGGTTTCCAATACTGAACGTGAAAAATTCAATACTTTCATCTCTGTTTCTAATAATGTAAAATTTATATGGTTACTTATTCATTGAACAGGGGAAGAGATGTACCATTTTCATATTTACTCATAGCTATAAAATTTAAAGTTGAAATTTCAATATTTTTGATCAACTTTTAGGAATTTGAAAGTTGAGTTTTTGTGATCCTGTTTATTTCCATCATATTTACCAGAAAGTCCTGTATTCTTTTTGAGTCTTCCCATATGAAACATCTATAAAATTTATTTTTACAAATGTTTCTGATTTCTTAAAATGGTCTTAAATTTATCTTGACAGATTTATTCCTAAGTGACTTATAATTTTTCTTTTATTATGAATATAAATTAATTGTTACTTTTCTTTTTTTATTATTGTTGGGTAAAATAAATGTTATCTATCATTGTATGTTTTCCTAGTGCTACATATTTATGTGCTGCCAAAATTCATATGTTAAAATCTTTACCCACAAGGTGATGATATTATTAATAGTAGATGAGGGCCGGGCGCGGTGGCTCACGCCTGTAATCCTAGCACTCTGGGAGGCCAGGGCGGGCGGATTGCTCAAGGTCAGGAGTTCGCCTGAGCAAGAGCAGGACCCCGTCTCTACTATAAATAGAAAGAAATTAATTGACCAACTGATATATAGAGAAAAAATTAGCCGGGCATGGTGGCACATGCCTGTAGTCCCAGCTCCCAGCTACTCGGGAGGCTGAGGCAGTAGGATCACTTCAGCCCAGGAGTTTGAGGTTGCTGTGAGCTAGGCTGATGCCATGGCACTCACTCTAGCCTGGGCAACAGAGCGAGACTCTGTCTCAAAAAGAAAAAAAATAGTAGATGAGACCCTTTGGGATGTGATTAGATCATGAGTTCAGAACCCTCATGAATGAGATTCATACTCTTACAAAATAGCTCAAGGAACTCATTTTCTTCCTCCACCGTGTGAGGACAGAGTGAGAAAGTGCCATCTATGAATCAGAAAGTGTGTCCTCACAGGACACTGAGTCTGTTGGTGACTTGTTCTTGAACTTCCCAGCCTCTGGAACAATGAGAAATCAATTTCTGTTACTTATAAGTCACCCAGTTTGTGTATTTTGGTGTAGCAGCACAAATGGAATATGAAACCTTGATAACTTTATAAAATTTTAAATATTTTTAAATAATGTGTCTGTATATTCTCTTGGAAATTTCCTGTCTTCAAATAATAACTATATTTCCTTTCAAATACGCATGCTAATTTCTTTTTTCTTGTGTTATCGATTTGGCCAAGATTTCTATTACAAAGTCAAATGGAAGAAATAATAACAGGTATCTTTTTTCCTCTTCTTCTTTCACTATTAGGCATAATGGTTGATGTGAGTTTTTTACAGATCATTTTTTAGGCTAGAGAAATTATCTATTTAATCTTTGCCATCAATGTTTTCATAAATAATTATTGATATTTATTGAAATATGATTCTTTAGATAGCAAGTTAATTACATGAATATCCTCCTTAGGCTTTTTTCTATTTCAAAATAATAAGGGGGTACAAATGTTTTTGTTACATGAATAGCTTTTATAATGCTTAAGTCAGGCTGTAGGTTTTCACTGTTAGGTAGGTTTTCACTCCTCCCCTCATATTAATTCCCTCTCCCTTCTGGATTTCTAATGACTTTTACTTCTTTCTCTGTCCATGTGTGCTCATAAATAGTTCCAAATTATTAAAGAGTACATGCACAAAGTATATATTTTTCCATTCTTGATATATTTCACTTAGGAGAGTGGTCTCCAATTTCATCCAAATTGCTCCAAAAGACATTAATTCATTTCTTTTTATGGCTGAGTAGTACTTCATGATGTATATATACCATACTTTGTTAATACACTCATGAATTGATGGACACTTAGGTTGATTACACATCTATGCAATTGTGAATTGTGCTGCAATAAAGATTTGAGTGAAGGTGTCTTTTTGATAAACTGTTTTACTTTGAGTAGATACTAATAGTGGAATTCCTGAATAAAATTACAGATCTACTTTAAGTTCTTTGAGAAATTCCCATACTGTTTTCCATAGAGGTTGTACTCATTTTCAGTCCCACCAACAGTGTATACGCATTTATTTCTCTTTGCATCCACACCAACATCTATTGTTTTAGGACTTTTTAATAAAGGCCCTTCTGACAGGGCTAAGGTGATATCTCATTGTGGTTTTAATTTGCATTTCCCTGATAATTAGTGATGTTGAGCATTTTTTAATATTTTTTTCGCCATTTGTTTATTTTCCTTTGGAAAGCCTCTGTTCATGTCTATTGCTCACTTTTTGTTTTATTCAGGATATAATGGGGGTGCAAATATTTTGGTTACATGAAATGCAATTGCCTGACTCAAGCCAGCGCCACAAGTGTATCCTTCCCACATACAGTGTGTTCTGTCTCCATTAGCTGTGGGTTTACTCACCCCACCTGCTCTAGCCCCCACCTCCACCCCCACCCTCACCTGACAGACACCCAGTGAGTATTACTACCATGTGAGCACTTTAGTGTTGATCAGTTAGTACCAGTTTGATGGTGAGTACATGTTCTTCCATCCTTGTGATACCTCACTTCAAAGGATGGGCTCAATCTCTATCCAGGATAATATAAGAGGTACTAGATCACAATTGTTTTTTGTAGTGCCATCAGCAGTGTTAGAGAGTTCTAATCTCTCCACATCCACACCAGCATTTGTTATTTGGGGACTTTTTGATAGGGGCTATTCTCACGGTAGTTAGGTGATATCTCATTGTAGTTTTTGATTTGCATTTCTCTAATGATTAAAAATGTTGAGCACTTTTTTTTATATGTTTTCTGGCCATTAGTCTATCTTCTTTTGAAAAGTTTCTGTTCATGTCCTTTGCCATTTATTGATGGGGTTATTTAATTTTGTCTTATTGATTTTCTTAAGTTTTGTATAGATTCTTGTTATCAGCCATTTATTGGATGTGTAGAAACCAAATATTTCCTCCCATTCTGTAGGTTGTCTGTTCACTTTAATGATAGTTTTCTTGGCTGTGCAGAAGTTTTTTAATTTGATCAGGTCCAATTTACTTATTTTTGTTGCTGCTGTGATTTTTCATGACCAGGTAGACTTTATCCCAGAGATAGAAGGCTGGTTCAACATATATAAATCTATAAATGTAATTTATCATGTAAATAAAAGCAAGAACAAAGACCATATGATTCTCTCAATAGATACAGAAAAAGCATTTGATAAAATCCAGCACCCTTTTGTGATAAAAACCCTTAGCAAAATAGGCATAGATGGGACATTCCTTAAAATTATTAAGGCCATATATTATAAACCCACATTCAATAATCATATTGAATGGGGAAAAATTGAAAGCATTCTTGCTTAGAATTGGAACCAGACAAGGTTTCCCACTATGTCCACTTCTATTCAACATAGTGCTGGAAGTCCTTGCCAGAGCAATCAGCCAAGAGAAGGGAATTAAGGGTGTCCAAATGGGGGTAGAAGAGGTCAAGCTCTCACTCTTTGCTGTTGATATGGTATTATATCTAGAAAACCCCAGGGATTCCATCAAGAGACTCCTGGAATTAATAAACAAATTCAGTAAAATCTCAGGATACAAAATCAATGCCACAAATTAGTGGCATTCATATACGCCAATAAGAGTCAAGCCAAAAATCAAATCAAAGACACAACACCTTTCACAATAGCATCAAAGAAATTAAATATTTTAGGAATATATTTAATGAAGGAGGTGAGCGATATTTATAGGGATAACTATGGAACACTGAGGAAAGAAATTGTAGAAGATATATGCAGATGGAAATGCCTACCATGCTCATGAATTGGCAGAATCAATATTGTTACAATGTCCATTCTACCTAAGTTTATCTACAGAATTAATGCAATCCCTACCAAAATTCTACCATCATTCTTTACAGATTTAGAAAAAATAGACTGGGTGCAGTGGCTCATTCCTGTAATCCTAGCACTCTGGGAGGCTCAGTCAGGTGGATAGTTTGAGCTCAGGAGTTTGAGATCAGCCTGAGCAACAGCGAGACCCCGTTTCTACTAAAAACAGAAAGAAATTACTTGGACCCCTAAAATATATAGAAAAAATTAGCCAGGCATGGTGGTGCATGCCTGTAGTCCTAACTACTCAGGAGGCTGAGGTAGGAGGATCACTTGAGCCAGGGGTTTGAGGTTGCAGTGAGCTAGGCTGATGCCATGGCATTCCAGCCCAGGCAACAAAGTGAGACTCTGTCTCAAATAAATAAATAAATAGAAAAAATAATTCCATGCTTCATCTGGGACCAGAGAAGACTTTGTATAGCAAAACCAATTTTAAGCAAAAAGAAAAAATGGGAGGCAGCAGTGTGCCAAACTTTAAACTTTACTACAATGATATAGTAATCAAAATAGCATTGAAAAACAGAGAAATAGACCTTTGGAATAGAATGGATATCCCAGATATAAAACCATCCTCATATTGTCATCTAATCTTTGACAAAGCAGACAAACATATACATTGGGAGAAAGAATTTCTATTCAATAAGTGTTGCTTGGAAAATTGTATATCCACATGCAGAAGATTGAAACTGGATTCCCATCTCTCACCTCTCACAAAAATCAACTCACGATGGATAACAGACTTAAACCTAAGGCATGAAACCTTAAAAATTCTGGAAGAAAATTTTGGGAAGACTCTTAAGAAATCAGCCTAGGTAAAGAATTTATGAAGAAGACCACCAGAGCAATCACAGCAGCAACAAAATAAACAAATGGGATCTTTTTTGCTATTGTAAAAGGTGTTGAGTCTTTGATTTGGTTCTCATCTGTACTGTTGTTGGCATATATGTATGCTACTGATTTGGGTACATTGATTGTGTACCCTGAGACTTTGTAGAGTTCATTTATCAATTCTAATAGTGTCTTGGCAGATTCTTTGGGGTTTCTGGATATAAGATCACATCATCAACAAAGAACAATCTTTTGACCTATTCTGCCCCCATTTGGATGCCCTTGATTTCCTTCTCTTGTCTGATTGCTCTTGCTAGGACTTCTAGCATTATATTTCCAATTTCTACATTTATCAACACTATTCTGAATGTTAACATGAAGCCTCTGAAACAAGGTATATTATTATTATTATTACTTATATATTACATATATAGTATTACATATGCAGTAAGTATTTATATACAGTAAGAGTGTTTTACTTATATACAGTAAAGTGCGCTTAGGCTCCCTTTGCTCCAATATTATTCCTGAAGTTATCTGAGGGAACCAGATACAATCTATATGGAACAGGCTTACTGTAGGCAACTATCACAGAAAAATTAAATTTGGGTGTATAAATAGAAGAAAGAGGCAACTGTTCCTCCTCTCCTTGTAGTGGTCTCTTCAGAAATATAATGGGAAGAATCTTGGATCCTGACACCTTGGAATCTAAATAAATGTCTCCACAGGGAGATAAGACTTTTGTCTTCAGCTTATATCTCAAGTAATATCTTCCTACTTCAGGAATATAAATAGGTCTAAAGAGTTTAAGGGCCACAATGTAATAAAAGTTGATGTCCCATCTATATCCCTTCAGTAAACTCCAGACCATTTCCAATTAATAGTACTTGCTTCCCTCTGCTTGAATGCTTTTTGTTTGTTTTCTCCTGGAGATTTGGAGGCTATTTCACATAGGCAACAGTTCAGACTGTCAGGATAATTAACACCCCTTGAGGGCATACCTATGCTATGATTAATACAATTGGAATTAAAAACCCATCTCTCCCGTTCTTAGTGAGAGAGGCATGTCTTTACATTATTTCCCAGAGTTTTTCTGTAAAATTTCATTTTTTAAAAATGTAATTATCCTAGCAGATAGCATTGTCAGAGTGACATCCAGGTGCCGTGTCTGTGTTAAAGGTGAATAAACCATACTTTTTTTAGATAGTAGGGCTCATGAATAGGGTGTTGACATATGTAAACTTTTAAGAAAATTGAGAGCTGACAAACATAAGGCTGCTGTTAGCTCTCAAAATGGAAAATTGTTATTAGTCACCCAGTTTTAAGATCTGAGCTATATCTTAAATCCTGAACCTAGGGATCGAAGTGGAAGACAGACGCCTTTATCAAAGGACTTAGTAACACCACTTGTTGTAAACACTCTCCAAAACAATCTAGTGTCATTTAGTATAACTGTATACTTGGGAAAATGAACATACAAAATTTTTTAATGTGCTATTAGATACTAAGCCTTATCCAATTATAATATCAGAAGAGGAGAGATGTTACCATGGTTCCCTGGTAATAAGGGGAACTTGAGGAACTCCAGAATCCTGGCCAGAATCATTATTTGGGAATGATAGAATGAACATAAAACTCCTGAGTTACAGAAATAAAGGACTGTTAATTACTCAGAATGATGGCAGTAATCATGATCTCAACATTTGCTCCCATTCCTTGAGCTACAATTTCCAGAATGTCATGAAGGCAATAACTGTCCTAGCAGTCGGTTGTTTTTCCAGGATAGAATCTCTGAGCTCAGGGAACACAAATATTCTATAATGGATGGTAAGCATGACAACCCTTTGTTCCAGAGGGAGGTAGTGTTTGAAGTATAAATATGTAGTCTTTTTACCTTGAGAAGTTAGAGGTCAACCAACTATAGTTGGTACCGTGGCTATAACAAACACTCATTATCTCCCTCCTACATTTTCTCTTTTAAATTTCTCACTTCTTATTTAGATGACTTGCCTGGTGTGTGATTCAGATACTCATCTGCAAAGGATCTGAGGTCCTACTTACCAAACCCTTATAAGGTTGTCCTGTCTGTATTTGTCCTTTTATATTTAAAACTGGGAATGGAAAAAATACAAAACACCCTAGTATATAATTTAAGTGCCAAATATATTCCTCCTTGTCCCCATTATGTAACAGAACGGCCCTATTTCTTCATAAGGATCAAGATCAATGGTCCCTGCTAACAAGGTCATCTTTTCCTTTGTCTGCTGGTCAACTGGCAGAAGGAGCCTATATTGTCTAGTCTGTAGCTGTAGCCTTAAGTTTAGTTGGACACTAACTGTATCCTTTTTTGTGGGAGCACTACTTTCTCAAGAAGCAAAGGCATTTAAGCTCTCTAAATCCAAAGTTGTGGGGACAAGAAACACTTCAGTGGGTAACTAGGACTGACGGTGAGGAGGACCATCCCAACTTTTACTGCTACATTCTTCAACTCATCTATTTTACTTATTAAAGACAGAGCACCCTAAAACAGTCATTGATTTAAAGTGTATATGCATCCTGAAGTATAGTACCATGTGCTTGCCAGGTGTAACTGCCAAGCCAGTGCATATACCTTACCTTAGAAAGACTCTTTCTCTGCTATATCAGACTGGTAGCTTAGGAATGGTGTATCATGAGGTAGGACCCATGGGTTTCATGATGATATACCTACTGAGGAAACTTTTTTGCAATAAAGTGAGTCTCATGGTCTGAGGCAATGTCCCATGGCTGTAGATTAGACATCTCTCGAGACCTACGATAGTAGTGTTGGATGAGACACTGTGACTAAGGAAGGTAAATCTGTAATTGAAGTAAATGTCGGTTCTAGTCAGTATAAATAATTTTCCTTTTCATGGTTGAACAGATCCAAGGAAATCATTTTCTCACAAAGTAGGTGGTGGTCTCCTTGAGGAAGATTCTGTCATGAGGCTCAGTGTTGGTCTCTGTTGTTTGTGAATTAGAAATTCACCGTCAACATTAGCTATTAAGCTTCCATTTCAGCAAACAAGGCTTCTCAGTTCAAAGTCAATTTTACAATCACTGGGGTAGCTGAGGACAGAGACTGGATTACATACATCTACTGACCATGCAATTATGCCCCCTTATTTATTTATTTATTTAGCATTTCTTTTGCAGGGAGTGCTCTCTGATTGCTATTAATGTGCGATACAAATATCCTACTTTGTTCCTACTGACCAGGCAACTAAGCCATTTTGAACTGTCTGTGAGTCTCTGCATATCTTTAACTCAGGCATCATCTCTCTCCATACCAAATATGTACTACAGGGTGCACTGCCCTAAGCTCTGCCCATTGGGTGGGTTTCTTCTTACCACTGTCTTTCACAGCTACCACTTAGTTAAGCTGCAGAGAAGCTGCACCACATTTTTTGCTTGCATTCATAAATCCAATTGGCACTTAATTTATAAACAGGTTCTAGGAAACCCCTATGAGGAAAAGGGTGGACAAGACAGAGGTCTTGGTCTACCTGCTTGAGGAGCTTACACATTCCTTTGAAACTTGCATGGGTCGCTTGAAAGTATATTGCTTCCAATTTAAAGTTTGCTGCAGGGACCACCTGATTTTGCTGGAACCAGCAGTACCTAGATCCTGGTGAACAAGTCTGTCTATTTATTTGATGTGCCATTGTCTGATGCTTAATCTCAGCATTAGTAACATCTCAGAAACTGTTAAAAATTGAAGTTAAAACAGAAAAAACCCTTTTAGTTTAGAAAAGTTTTAGATTTACAGAAAAACTACAAAAATAGCACAAAGGGTTCTTACAGACTCCAGACCCAGTTTCCTCTGTTATTAACATCTTACAATGGTATGATAGATTTGTTACAACTAATGAGCCAGTATTGATATATGTTTATTACATAAAGTCCCTAATTTATTCTGATTTCCTTAGTTTTTACCAAATACTCTTTTTCTGTTCCAGGATCCCATCTAGGATACCACATTGCATTTAGTTGTCATGTCTCCCTAGGCTCACACTGGCCATGATAGTTTCTCAAATATTCTTTGTTTTTGATGGCCTTAGCAGTTAATAGTGCTGGTTAAATATTTTGTAAGATGTCTCTCATCTGAGACTTGTTTGATTTGTGTGTGTGTGTGTGTGTGTGTGTGTGTGTGATTAGATAGAACTTATGTTTTTTTTGAAGGAATACCAAAGAGGTAAAATGGTATTTTTATCAGAGGTATGATGAAAGATATGATATTATATTGTATCATATGATATCACATCAAAGGTATGATATTATATCATATCATAGGTATGATATTATGTCATAACAATATGACTTATCACTGTGGATGTTAACCTTAGTCACTTGGCTGAGATATTGTTTTCCGTGCTTTTCCACTGTAGACTTGTTATCTTTCTTTTTGTGCTCTACTATTTAGAAAGAAAGCACTATGTGTATTCCATTCTTAAGTAGTAGGGAACATATTCCATCTCCTGGAGGGCAGAGTATCTGCATAAATTATATGAATTCTTCTGCATGGGAGATTTTCTTCTTTTTCCTCATTTATTTATATCTCTATGGCTCTGTGTATATGTATTGTATACTTTAGATTATAAGTATTTTATTTTATTGATAAAATTGTTCCAGCTTTCACCATTGGTGGCTCCTTCAGTTGGCAACTGTGTTTCTTTGGCATGTCCCCATCATTGTGGGATTTGTTTTTAGCATTTCTTTATTTGGGGGCACAAGATGCTCAAAGATCATATCGTGTGTTTCTTGCCACAGTCCTAGAACCAACCATTTCACCAAGAAGCCATAGTTCCTTTTTTATGGAGAATGGTATTAGAAACCAATATCTGTGTTCTAGGTGTGCCAGTTACTACTGGAGTGTCATTGTTTCTAGGCCCTCTTGGCCGCTAGAGCAAGGGGATCTATATGTGTTTCCTACCTGGGGCATATATACATATCTACAACTATGTCCATATGTATATCTACCTGTATGTCTATCTACCTACATTAAGCTAACGTTGAGTTCATGGTGATGTCTTATACACTAATACATTACAACATAAACCATTCTATCCTTCTCCCCTTGCAGACTACTTCTCAAAGGGTTATAGCTCCTTCCTGCAGACAGCAAATCCTTTCTTCAGAACCATATGGGTCTGTGTTGTGACTTGCAATTTTCACATTGAATTTTTCCAGACGTTCTACATAGCATTGTGGTTTTTCTTTTCTCCCTACCAAGCACCCATCTAGTACTATGTGTTCTGCCGGCTCCTGTTGCCCTAGTACCAGTGCTGCTTGTTCACAGCTTGGACTTGGGCTTGACATGAAATGCTTCCCCCCTCCTCCTTTGCAGGCAACTTTAACCAGTAGATTAGAATTATCTGATATAGGTCGTGGGAATCTTAAAAAGTGTGGGATATGTTGACTCCAAGATCTGAAGATAACTACCAAGTGTTCTGCTTCTTTTTAGTGGTAGATGCTACATGGTACAAGATCTTTTTTTATTGGTTGGATGCCCTGGCAAGGCCTAACACTCTAGACCTCTAAAAAGTTCCTTTATTGGACATGCCTTTGAATCTTGTAGGGTTTATCTCTCATTCTCGGTTCCCATATGGACTTGGGCTTAGCAAATAATCCAGAGCATTTGCCAATTTTTTTTTTTTTTTTTTTTTTTTTTTTTGCCATTTGGGTCCAATTAACATGACATTATCAACATTGTAGACTAATGTGATGCTCTGAAGAATGTCAAGATGACAGAACAGAAGCAGGAGAATAAGCACATTCCTAGAGCAAGACAGTAACTATATAGTCTTGTCCATCCCTTGTGAATATCACCAGCCTCCATTCCTCCTTTCCTAAACCTATTGGGAAAATAAAAAAGCATTAGCCAAATCAAATGGCCGCACATACCAGAGGCTTGGTTAATCCATTTCAAATATGACACTGCATCTGGAAGATGAGATACCACATCTGGCATAGCAATTAAAATTCTACCGCTTGGTTGTTTGTTGGCAGTCAATGTTATCCACCATGATTTATCTGTATTTATAGGAGCTAGACTGCTGAATTAAATGAGATGTATCCCAAGTAAAGCATTCCATCCTTTAAGTCTTTGAGAGTCACGCTAATCTCTACCTTTTCTCACAAAATGTGTTATTGCTTCTGAAAAGATGGAGAGATTTCAAGGGTTTCTATTTTGTCTTTCCTTTTACGATGGCTCTTACTCTATAAGCTAAGGAACTATAAGTAAAGATTCTGCCTACTGTTAAATATAATCATTTTGATGTTATATTCAGTAACCACGGACATGATCACTGGACAGAATTCATGACTATGATGGATAAACTGTAAGACAGCTAACTTTTAATATCTGACTCCCCCCAACTTTAACAGGCAATCATGGTGACATTTTGTGTTCTTGGTTCAGTCAGTAATTGTCAGCGGACTGCCCTTGGTGAAGGGGTGGCTAAGGAAGAACACAAATTCTCTTGAAAAGGTGGCTCCTTTACAGCCATGTGCTGAAAAATTCTCCAAAGAAAGGGGTAGACGTAAGTCATTTTCAACCAACACTAAACAGAAGCTTGAGAATGGGTATCTGGGCATCAGTAACATCTTCTATTATACATAGGCTAAAAAAATACCTAAAAGCTATGACACATTTCTTTTTTACCTAAAAAACAATTATAAGTTTAACCTAAAAAGTAAATAAATGAGTTATTAAGGCCTTAAAATTCCAAATAGTACAACACAAAGCATTTTAGCGTAAGAGGAAACTATCAGAAATAAAGTCACAAAATACACCCCTAAATATCTATTTATTTTATTGCAGAATGTTATCAAACATACAATTATCAAATTTGACATAGTTGTTTGCCACAAAAAAATACTTTTGGTTTTGAAGGAGTTGAGGTCAGGGGATATTTTCTTTTTACTTTTTTAAAGACTTTTTTTGGTATGATAAAGACATATTTTTTGAAATATATTACCATTATAAAGAATACTTTTAAGCACGGTGGCTCACGCCTGTAATCCTAGCACTCTGGGAGGCCGAGTCGGGTGGATCACTCAAGGTCAGGAGTTCGAAACCAGCCTGAGCAAGAGCAAGACCCCGTCTCCACTAAAAATAGAAAGAAATTAATTGCCCAATTAAAAGTATATAGAAAAATTTACCCGGGCATGGTGGTGCATGCCTGTAATCCCAGCTGTTTGGAAGGCTGAGGCAGGAGTTTAAGGAGCCCACGAGTTTAAGGTTGCTGTGAGCTAGGCTGATGCCATGGCACTCTAGCCTGGGCAACAGAGTGAGACTCTGACTCAAAAAGAAAAAAAAAAACAAAAAACATGAGAATGAAAGTTGTGGTTCATACTCTTGAAGGCTCAGAGTTTAATTTGGGTCCTATAGCATACTGATCAGAAAGCTTAGACTATGAGACTATATTGAATATTAGATGACTATGTGCCTAGTTGTGTGTTAGTCAGAATACTTATTCTGATCCTCCTACCACTTTGGCTGATAGAGTGTTATTTTCTAATATATAAAATTGTAGTAAATATGACAAAAACATAGACATTTATGTATGTGACCCCATTAACTCTGCCATACAAAGGCATTGAAATGATCATGTAAAATTGACATAGTATGTGTAAGTCTTTGAAAGTTGTGCCTATTTATTCTTTACGTAGTTTAAGTTAGTAACCAAATTGGCCAGCTGTCTGGATTTGCTTTCTTTTTAAGATGTATGCCATACACATGTTAATATGGCCAAACCTTCCTTTTTCCAATTTGCCTGATTTTTGATTCATGTGCAAAGTTGTGAATCAGACTGAATCGCCTAAACGAATCCTCACACTCCCCCAAACTTCCTGTGTGTTTGCACCCTGTCTGTTTGAACGTTTATATTTAGAATTCTCAAACATGCCCAGGGAGTAAGAAATATACAACAGAAACATCTGTTCCTCTTGGCAAGACTATTTCATGCTTTTTTACTTTTGCAGGGTCAAGAAAAATACCTAGGGATCATTTTTATATCTGAGAGGCTTAACATTTCTTTTTTTTTTTTTTAATTTTAGCTTAAATGCAGTGATTTAAACATTCATACACACACCCACACACACACACTCAAGAGACAGAAAAATATACACAAATGATGAGATCCATAGAAACAATTTTTTTTCTCCTGTTTTTCAATATATGATTTCTCCTCAGCAGTGTTACCAGTTTTTTTTTTTTTTTTGAGACAGAGTCTCGGTTTGTTGTCCAGGCTAGAGTGAGTGCCGTGGCGTCAGCCTAGCTCACAGCAACCTCAAACTCCTGGGCTCGAGCGATCCTTCTGCCTCAGCCTCCCGAGTAGCTGGGACTACAGGCATGTGCCACCATGCCCGGCTAATTTTTTATATATATATCAGTTGGCCAATTAATTTCTTTCTATTTATAGTAGAGACGGGGTCTCGCTCTTGCTCAGGCTGGTTTTGAACTCCTGACCTTGAGCAATCGCCCGCCTCGGCCTCCCAAGAGCTAGGATTACAGGCGTGAGCCACCGCGCCCGGCCTTATGGAGAGAAAAGTAACCACTCTTGACCTATCCCATTTATCTTTGGGCTGCCCCATCCCTACCTTCCCTCAACCTACCTTTAGATTTTATAAGCATGAAGGAGACATTTCTAAAATAAAAGCAAATTTTCCTCAATGCCAGCTTATCTGGTTGCTCCTCAGTTAGCTAAGGTCAAAACTGTAAAGCTTATTTATGCCTTTTGGCAAGTCTGGAGGCTGAATTCATGTTTTAGAAAAATACTGTAAAGGTCAGAGCTGAATGTGGTGTGGTTCCTGTTAGTTCTCACTAGGCCAGACCTCAGGCACACATTTCCCATTTCGAACAGCCTTTTAGGGGATGCCTTAGGGAAAGAAATGATCATTTTAACATCTCTCCTCTCTGTCCAATGCCCTCTTAAGAAATTCAAAATCCACCTAAGCCTGGGGGGCCAATTAATATTTTGAAGGTAGAGGATAACCCAAGACACAATGAAGCCTTTAATATTATTATTTATTTTACATTGAATACCTCTAACATATTATTGTCTTTTGCTTTATAGAAATAAAATTGCTGCCAACTATGCTGGGAAATCATAAATGTCTTGCTAATCGGGAAGTGGCTTTAAGTGATAGAAGACATGAAGATTAACTTAATTGTGGTATGACTAGACATCTTAAATTGCTAGATGTACAACTGCTAGGTTTAAGAACAATTAATCCAAAGTTGACCAAAGTTGTAGGGTTTTAAGTAACTGTGAGAGGGTATACCAACTTTTATCATCAGAGTGAACTGGGTCTGTCATTAAAAACCCTAGCTCTAGGAAGGACATTTTTAGAATGTTTCTTACTGTTAACAAAACTGAGATAATCTTTGTGTAGCAGCTAGCACATTACTTGTCACCCAGTAAACATTCAGTTTATGGTGATTAGTGGTGATTTTTATCAGTTTCGGGGCCAAATTTCTTGAGTCATAACTGTCCTGTATGAGGAATATGATTTTTTTTATGATTAAACTTAATTTTGAACCTCTGTTCTACCAGATGCTAAAAATTAAATTTTAGTAAGTTGTTCTTCACCTCAGTTCATAAAGTTGCTTCTCTTAGGGACTTAATTAAGGCCAAGACCAAGGCCAATGCTTGGGAGGTGAGATATATGTAACAAAAGTCATAACCATGTTTTTATGATGGTTTCTACCATGAAGTCCTCATTCATTTCCGCTTATTGGAGGTGGGTCCACAAAAGTCATTGGTTCATTTTGACAGACTGCTTCATCTTGTCACAAGACCCTTTCACATCTGCCACATTACAGTGCCCTATTTATGATGCTTTTAGCTGCTGAGGAAAACATTTTTAGGCTGCATGATTCATGTTGGGTGCAACCAGGGCTTCTATAAAGTTGTCTCAGAGCTGACCACCTAGAGAGTTAGTGTAGAAATTTCTCATACTCTTACACTAGCCTAGGAAGGGCAGGACTCTGATTCAGTGAGCCCTAACTGAACCACTTTTTAAATTCCCCAAACTAAACTTCGTCTATTGCTCCCGTCTTCATCCCAGAATTTGTATATAAAAGGAAAAACATCCCTTCTATGAATTACCAGCATCTAAACTCTTGCTTTATTTCTTCCTCTTTCACCTTTCAGGGTTAACTTTATCTACTCTCATGGGTGGTGGTGGAAGTGAGGGAGCAAGAAGCATTATAAAAATTATTCTGATTGTCCATTGAGTTTTCCATTTTGTTATCACAAATAACACAAAAAAAATAATTTCTAAATTATTCAGGATTTAAGATTCTAATACTCAAAAGTTTTGGCTTTTGAAATGAAAATATTTTTTCTTGTCTTTTGCTGTGAATAAATAAGTAAACCCTCAGAAAGAATGGGGGAAAAGGTAAAAGCCAAATTGAAACTTCGAAATATTACCCTGCTCCATTTGTATCATATTTGATGATGGCTACCATTAAAGTTTCCCAGAAAGGGGGTCTAGTGCGATTACTGTGCGCTTCAAATGATACCTGCGTGTCATGCAGAACCATCTGTCAACCAGGCCTGAGTCTTTTCTACCTGTGTCAACTGATCCTAGAAAACACCCCAATGAAGCCATAGGTGCAGCCTAGGAGACAGAAGGCAGAATAGGAGGAGTGGAGACCATGGGTATGTGGGCCACTTATTCATGTAACTTATTTGGGCCTTCTGGAAATGCTTGGGCCCAGTCATGTGTATGCTTGCTTACATTTGCTGGACTGTTGCTGTGTGTGCCCAGAACTTTAGGTCCTGGTGGCTTAGATAATGCCCAGGTTAAGATGAGTAGCTCAGGTGATGTTTTAACTTGAAGGCCTAAGGTTAAGCATTCAGTCTCTACTAAGCTCCAACAGCAGGTCAAGAGTTGTTTCTCAAAAAGAGAATAGTTGTCTGTGGAGGATGGGAAGGCTTTGTTCTGTAATGCAAAGAACCTGCAACGTGATTCACCTGTAGGAGCCTGCCAAAGTCTCCAAAACATATCCCTGTTATTCACAGCCTTTTCAAACACCATTAGATCTGCTAGACCACATGGCCCAAGTGGCAGTGCTGCTTGGACAGCAGCCTGGACCTGTTGCAGATCTTTCTCTTATTCTCAACATCATGCAAAACTAGTAGCTTTTCAGGCCACTTGGTAAATGGGCCAACACACTGATTTACCTGGTCATGCGGTAAATGGAGTGACACACCTAAATAAGAAATACATTGCTTCCAAAATTCAAAAAGAACTACTAAGCATTGTGTCTCCTTTTTGACTGTAGGAGGGTCCAGATGTAATAGCTTATCCCTCACCTTAGAAGGAGTTATCTTGATATGCCCACACTATTGGATCCCTAGAAATTTAACTGTGGTTTAGGCCCTTAATATTTGTCAGATTTATTTCCCATTTATGACATCAAATATCTTAAAAATAAGTCTAGAGTATTTGATACCTCTTGCTCACAGCACAGTGTTATCAATGGAATGAACTAGGATGATGTCTTGTGGAAGAGAAAAGTGATCAAGATGCCTTCAAACTAAATTAAGACATAGGGCTAGAGAGTTAATATGTCCCTGATGTAGGAAAGTTAAGGTATATCTCTGGCTTTGCCAGCTGAAAGAAAACTGCTCTGTAGGGCCTTGTAAACAGGAATGCAGAAAGAGGTATCAAGAAAAAATATTTGTCAGATTAATAACTGCATACCAGTTCCCAGAGAATGTGTTAATCTGCTCAAGCAATGAAATCACTTCTGGTACAGAAGTCTCAATTGAAGATACGACTTGGTTAGGTTTATAATAATATACTGTAACATTTTAAGATCATTTTTCTTCTCCAAAGGCCAAATAGGCAAGTGGAATGGTGATGAAGTGGTAATCACTACCCTGCATCCCTGGACTCCTTGATGGTGACACACTAGTCTTTGCAATTCTTCCTGGAATACAGTGCAGATGTTCCTCAACTAATGATGGGGTTATAGCCTGATAAATCCATCATAGTGAAAAAATAATAAGTTAAAACATGGTAAATCATGAACTGTGTTACTTTTGATTTAATACTTCCCTAGGTAGAGCCAGGTCTAGTGGCTTCCCTTGGTCTTTCCCACCATATTTAATTTCCTTCATTCCATAGATAATGCAACAAATGTAGAGATTCTTCCAGAGGCTGAAAATATCTATTCTAGTTTTGCATTTTGGAACTGGGGAAATAATCACTGGATGGGTTCAGGGACCCAATATGCTCTCTGTCAGAAAGGTTTAAGAGAAAACTTTATTGATCAACTGAACTTTGTAAGCCCTTACTCACATGGACAACAGTGGCATTTTGGATCTCCTGGAATCAGTGTCAGTTCAGAGACAGTGTACAGAAGTCCCTGAAAGTTCTCAATTATTTTCTTTTCCCCAGTGAATAGGTACATGGTAAAAGGCCGTAGGTCCATTTGGGTAAGGATTATGGTTAACAATATAAATTTTCAGTAGTACAACAGGGTCCTTTTTCAAGAGAACCTGGTGTTCAAGGAGTCTGGGTCTATAAACTGGTGCAAGTCTGAGAACTGTTTTTGTGATTCAGATTAGACTTTTGCTCACTTGATCTGGAATTCTTCTACTTTTACAGATCAAGTAGGAATTTAGTAGGCTTCCTATATATTTCACTTCTGGGAACACCATGAACAATTTGTCAATGCATAGTCTGCACAAGTAAAACTATTCTGATTGCTGCATTTCCTCTGCTGTTCATTATAGTAACAATATCCGCCTTTCTTTTGGTAGTTGAGTGCCAGTAATTGGCCCCTAGCACCTTGGTGACCAACCACTCCATTGCATTTAGATTTCCCAATTCAGTGGCTGTTGTTTCCACTGTAAGTTCTGGCTTACAGATAGGAGTAATCACAGAGCTCTTCCAGGATGCCAGGACCCCCTACACAAATTTATTTCTCATAGTGTATTTTCTGGAGGCTCTCAATTTGGATCAGTAAGTCTTCAAAGACAAATCCACTCTAACATTCCAACATTTATAAGCTTCTGAATCTCTTCCTCTACACAAAACAAGGCAGGTCTAACATTTCCAATTTGCTCACTATGGGTCACAATTTGGTCTATGTTTCAACCAACCAACCAAACATTTAAGCTCATTCTAACTCCCCAAGCTGAAGCAGTAAATGCAGAATCTCTGCTTAATGAGGCCATATTCATAAATTTGTCCTGACACACCTTTATGTTCTTTCCACCATTATCCTACATTTTTATTATATATTGTTACACATATTCCCATGACTTCTGTCTGTATAAGTTAGAAAAACCAAGTTGCTATTTTGGAGTCTAATACACCTCCTCCTATGTTACGCTTTGGACCTCATGTTTAAGGGATCAGCAGGAATATAAAAGTAACTAGCTTCAGGTCTAGAAGGAGGAGAGTCAGCTTTGTATTGCATGGGAAAAGCCTCAAAGAAGTCCATTACAGTTTCCTCAGGTAATGCAAGGGTAAACCCTTTAGACAAGGCTGGAGAGGCCAATACCACTGGAGCATGGGGAGGATCTTCTACTAGAGTTAAGGAGGTTGCTTCCACTGGCAAAGATGGCTTATCAGAATTTAGGGGCTCAATGTCCCAGCTCCATCAGGGTCTTCCCACAAATCCCCATCCCAACTCACAGGATCATATTCTTTCTCAATCAATGTCCTCACTTTAACAGTATACACTCTGTGAGGCTGGGAGTTCAACTTGCATTGTAATTCAGCCAGTGGAAGGATGAGATTCTGTGCTTAATTTTCAACAATCTCAGCCCTGTGGATGCAGTAGATAAAGATCTCCATGAGGACACACAGAAAGTTTTAGGTCATTTGTGGAGCACTTTCGTTGGAAATTTGAATCCCCAGGTTTATTCTTTTTTGTCATCACTGTGTCCATTAGAAACATCCAGTCAACCTCATTATATGCATTAGTTTTCTAAAAATGTTATAAAGTATCATATACACAGTCACCCAGACCCTTGCTTCTTATAAGTGCTTGATTAGCAGATCATCTAATGGGGGCATTTTGTCAGATCTTCATGGTCAGATCCCACCATGGAAAATCAATGCTCTCTTTGCCATTAGAAATAGAGATATACGTTTCTCTAAATCTAATCAGATTAGTGACCCAATTTAAGAAACCCCAGAACAAATTAAGTAAAATTATCCTTAAAATTCTGTTCTTACAGAACCACTCTAGGTACTAAAATCTATATTAGTCACAGACACTCAGGGTAAAAAAAGAAATAATATGAGGAAATTTATTATAAGGAATTGGATCATGGAGGCTGAGAAGTCCCACGATCTGCCATCTGAAAGCTAGAGACCCAGGAAAATTAGTTGTTTGCTATACTCAGGCCCAAAGGGGATTTGAAGATCCCTCCCACACACATTGGGGGCATCCACTTGCTTTACTCAGTTTACTGACACAAATGGGAATCTCATCCAGAAACACCCTCACAGACACACCCAGAAATAATGTTTTATTAAATAGCTGGACACCACATGGTCTAGTCAAGTTGACAAATACAATTAGCAATCACAGATTTTAAATAATAGGTATAGATTTAAAAGGTAATATTTTGTCAGTGCAGAAAGATAGCTGGACCTCCTCTTTTCCAATTTGGATAACTTTAATAATTGTGACCTGAGTCAGACAAAAATTTCTTATATATGTAGCAAATATATGACCCAAAGTGAAAAATGTTAAATGTGACTTTATCAAAATTAAAAACTTCTGCTCTTTGAAAGACATTGTTAAAAGAATGAAACAAGCCACAGACATGAACAAATATGTGGCATATAAAGAGCTCTCAAAATGTAATAAGAAAACAAAAAAACTAAATTTAAAAAATGGGCAAATTATTCAAACAAATAGTTTACTTAAGAAGTCCATGAAATGATAGCTTTGTTAGTCATTAGGAAAGTGCAAATTTTAATCACATTGATATACCACTACAGACCTATTAGAATGGCTAAAATTTAAAAAGACTGACTTTGTCAAGCGTTGATGAGATTGTGGAACATTTAGAAATTTTATTCACTGCTTATGGAAAGGTAAATTGGTTTAACCACTTTGGAAAATACATTGACAGTTTCTTTTAAAGTTAAGCTTACACCTACCATATTACTCAGCTGTTCCACTGCTAGATATTTATTCATGAAAGCATATGTCCATGCAAATAAATGAGTATGTATATACATAGCACCTTTATTTGTAATAACTAAGAACTGAAAAAAGCCCTCTCAACAGGTGAATGGATACACAAATTTTAATATATTTATACAATTGATTTCTAATTAGCAATAAAACCAATTTATTGATACATAAACAAAATGGATGCATAATCTCAATATAATTATGCTATGTGACAGAAGCTAGTCCCTATTCCAAAACTACATGTGTATAATGCCATTGATTTAAATGCTGTAAAATGCAAGCTAAACTTTAAATGGAAAAAATAGATGACTCATAATATTTGCTCAAAAGTTGGTAGTAATTTTATTCTTCTCTTCCCTCAGATCTTTTAAAAAATATATATACATCTGAATAACTGTGGATGCAATTAAGACTTGGGAATGTATTTAGCCAATATCACCAAAGTTCTCTGAAAAAAATGCTTTTTTTCCATTTTTTTCCAGCTCTATGATTCTTGGATGGTGCCATCCCAGAGTGTTTCAGAGCTTTTATGACTTTTTGATACCTCTCCTAAAGTTTTTGGCAAGTTCTTCTGAGCAGTAGATAAAAGAAAAGGACATAAAGGAGACCATATTGAAGCACTAAAATTATGGAGCAGGAATTTGAGCTCTTTGAAGACTTGAAACAGGTGGGGAAAAGAACGAAAATACACTCATAAATATATTCCCCATGTCAAAAGCAGTCAGTCACTCAGTCTAAGAAAAGTATGCATGAAAGCCTGTGTGATTTCTAGTACTCTTAGCATCTGTTGATACTACTGGTTGAAAGAGGCAAGCATTGTTATATTCATAATGATGATTATTGAATCTGGGCATGACCATAAGGCAAGGTATTGGATCAATGAACAGGTACACACAGGAGACATCTTAAAGTTTATTTCTCTGTAACATACAACCAATTTATAGGCTGTAAACTGCAAAAGACTTGTTCAGCGTCCAGTAATATTCAGCATGTAAAACATAAAAAACAACATAAGGTTGTCAAAAGCAACCATTTAAAGTAGCAGAGAGTGAATGAGTGAGACATATATTAGCTTTTCATGAATATAGGAATGCTTACATATTTGCCATATTTTTCACTGAATTTAAAGCTGCCCTGTTTATATCTTAGTCTTTGTGTGATAAGTGTTGCAAGCACATTCTTAACACTGACTGTTCAGTGAAATAGGAAAATAGGACAAAAATTGAATAACTAACAAAAAGAATATAAACTTTAAAGGTTGCTCCAATAGGCAAAAATATATACAAAGACAAAAATATACCAATAATTTAGTAATAAGCAATAAATGTTAAAGAATTCTTAGAAATTTTTAGTCTCATTGATAATGATTGTATCTGGGAATTTCATAAAAAGGAGGCAAGGGGAAAATAAATATCTTTAGTGCATTTAAACTGATGGCAGAAAATTATATAAGCAGTTTTTAGTATCAGAAAGGCTATTTTCACCTAGCCATTCAAGCATTATCTCTTCCGGCCACATCTTCACATTGTATTTTTATGAGGCTGATCACGTAATAGGAACTCTATAATACACCTGCTTCATTCCTTGTACCTCTAATTTTTTTTTTTTTTATGATTTAACAATATGGCTTTTCTTTCACAATCAGACTGGTTGCCTTGTTCTCTATTCCTTTCCAGTGTCTTTGCCTACTTCATCCCTATTCTGAATTCCTATTTCATTTACCTGTATAAGATATTTTAATACAAAATTTATCATTTGGACCCCCCATACCCAAATTTCATATGCAAGTCTTGTCTCCCCTAAACTCATGAACATCATGGGGGCATGGGCTATGGATAGAGTTATGCTTGTTTTTCCCAATGGCATCTTGTTTAACAGATGAACCTAAGGCATCATTGGGTGTGGTTCCAAAATAAAATATAGGGAAAACACATGTATTCCTGAGCAAAAATGTGGAAAGATAAGTAGAGCTTTAATTTTGTTTTTTATAAAAATGTCTTAAGACCCATTTCTAGGCCACAGCCATAGGAATACAATCATTTGCTGGAGGAGGGCTGAAACTGGTATCTTGAACTTAAGATATGATAAAAATTGGCCCTAAGATTTAGAAATATTTATAAAAACTAATGATGATAAAAATATCACAATTCTAAAGCCACATTCAGATTTTCTGTGTAATAAAGCACAAAACTAGAAAATGTATTAGAAAGCACATGGTTTCTTTGTTTTGGCCTACTAAAAATCTGAATACTGGGTATTGTAAATATGAAACTGAATTATAATCCATAACAAGCAATATGGTTTTATAGAAACTATCATTTTGTGGAAATCAATATTTTATGATTTTTTTTGTGAAATGATGTGAAATATTGCTAGTATTATAAGAAAAGTTTTACTTCTGCAGAATTTTTCTTTAGAACTACAACTTTCAATATTGTGTGTGTGTGTGTGTGTGTGTGTGTGTGTGTGAGTCTCTGTGAATTTCTCACAAGCCATGTTATACTACAGGGTCCTCAATGTTTGCAAATATTTGATTTCCAAGGTTGTGTTTAATATATACATGGGAAATGATACTAATAGGAACTGAACTTCTGTTTCCACATTATAAAGGTACTATAAAGTTTGTGCCTGACTTCGGTATCAGGATAATATTGGACTCATAAAATGAGTTTAGAAGTGTTTTCTCCTCTTCAATTTCTTGGAAGAGTTTGAAAATGATTGGTATTAATTACTTTAAAATATTTGCTTGAATTCAACACTAAATCCATCTGGTCTTGGACTTTTCTTTATTAGGAGATTTTTGATCACTGATTCAAATTCCTTATTCATTATTGTTCAGATTTTCTGTTTTTTCATGATTCATTCTTGGTATGTTGTATGTTTATATAATTATCCATTTATTTTAGGTTATTCAATTTATTGGAGTATAATTATTCAGAATAGTTTCTTATGATCCTCTCTGTTTCTGTGGTATCAGTCATAAAGTCTCTTAGTTCATTTCTTTTATTTTTTTAATTATTTTTTATTTCATCATATTATAGGGGTGCAAATGTTAAGCTTACGTATATTGCCCATGCCCTCCTCCCACCTCGAGTCAGAGCTTCAAGCGTGACCATCCCCCAAACGTTGCACATCTCACTCATCTTGTTTGTATATACCCATTCCCCCCCACCTGCCGAACACCCGATAAATGTTATTCCTATATGTCCACTTAGGTGTTGATCCGTTAATACCAATTTGCTGGTGAGTACATGTGGTGCTTGCTTTTCCATCCTTGAGATACTTCACTTGGTAGAATGGGTTCCAGCTCTATCCAGGAAAATACAAGAGGTGCTATATCACCATTATTTCTTAAAGCTGAATAGTACTCCATGGTATACATATACCACATTTTATTAATCCACTCATGTATTGATGGGCACTTGGGTTGTTTCTACAGCTTTGCAATTGTGAATTGTGCTGCTTTAAACATTTGAGTGCAGGTGTCTTTTTCATAAAGTGACTTTTGATCTTTTGGGTAGATGCCCAGTAGTGGAATTGCTGGATCAAATGGTAGATCTACTTGTATTGCTTTGAGGTATCTCCATATTGCTTTCCACAGAGGTTGAACTAGTTTGCAGTCTCACCAGCAGTGTGAGTGTTCCTATCTCTCTGCATCTATGCCAACATCTATTGTTTTGGGACGTTTTGATAAAGGCTATTTTTACTGGAAATAAATGATATCTCATTGTAGTTTTCATTTGCATTTTCCTGATGATTAGAGATGTTGAGCATTTTTTCATATGTTTGTTGGCCATTATTCTGTCTTCTTTTGAAAAATTTCTGTTCATGTCTTTTGCTTATTTTTTGATAGGGTTGTTTGATTTTTCCTTGCTGATTTTCCTGAGTTCTAAATAAATTCTGGTTATCAGCCGTTTATCAGATGTGTAGCTTGAGATAAGTTTCTCGCATTCTGTTTGTTGTCTGTTTGCTCTCTTGGCAGTTTCTTTGGCTGTGCAAAAGCTTTTTTATTTGATCATGTCCCATTTATTTATTTTTGTTGCTGCTGTGATTGCCTTTGGGGTCTTCTTCATAAATTCTTTGCCTAGGTCGATATCTAGAAGAGTATTTCCAGCGTTTTCCTCTAGAATTCTAATAGTTTAACACCTAAAGTTCAAGTCTGTTACCCAGGGTGAGTTGATTTTTGTGAAAGGTGAAAGGTATGGGTCTTGTTTCAGTCTTCTACATGTGGCTATCCAGTTTTCTCAGCACCATATATTGAATAAGGATTCTTTTCCCCAGTGTATGTTTTTGTTTGCTTAGTCGAAGATTAGTTGACTATATGAGGATGGTTTTATGTCTGGGTTCTCGGTTTTGTTCCACTGGTCAATGTCCCTGTTCTTGTGCCAGTAAAAAGCTTTTTTAATGACTATAGCCTTGTAGTATAGTTTGAAGTCTGGTAAATTGATACCTCCTATTTTGTTTTTATTGCCTAGGATTTATTTTACTATATGGGGTCTTCTCTGGTTCCATATGAAACGTAAAATTATTTTTTTCTATATCTGTGGAAAATGATATTTTTGATAGGGATTGCATTGACTCTCTAGGTCACTTTGGGTACTATAGACATTTTAGCAATGTTGATTCTGCTGACCTATGAGCATGGTATATTCTTCCACTTGTTTACATCCTCTGCTATTTCCTTCTTCAGTGTTTCATAGTTCTCCCTGTAGAGGTCTTTTGCCTCCTTAGTTAACTATATTTCTAGGTACTTTATTTTCTTTGTTGCTATTTTGAAGGGGATTGAGTCTTTGATTTGGTTCTCACTTTGACTGTTGTTGGCGTATATGAATGCCTCTGATTTCTGTGTATTGATTTTGTATCCTGAGACTTTACCAAATTCATTTATAATTCAAGGAGTCTCTTGATTGAATCCTTGGGGTTTTCTAGGTATAATGTCATGGCATCAGCAAAGAGTGAGAGTTTGATCTCTTCTGTTTCCATTTGAATGCCCTCAATTCTGCTCTCTTGTCTGATTGCTGTAGTGAGGACTTCCAGCACTATGTTGAATAGAAGTGGAGATAGTGGGCAACCTTGTCTTGTTCCAGTTCTAAGTGGGAATGCTTTCAATTTTTCCCTATTCAGTATGATATTGGCTGTGAGTTTGTCATGCATGTGAGTTTGTCAGGCATGTGAGTTTGCATGAAATATTTTCCATCACTTCACTTTCAGTCTATGAGTAGCTCAGTTGAGTCTCTTATAGGCAGTGTACAATTAGAATTTCTTAAAAAATCCATTTGATAACTCTTTGTCATTTGACTGGAGAATGTGTATAAGTATAGAAACAGAATGTATGTACTTGTTAGTTATTGAGCTAACTGTGACAACATAAAGTTTTCACTATTTTTGCTTCATCTTCGGATAACCTTTAATATAAAGGAAAAAGACATCAAAAAGTTTATTTTAAAAATAACTTTTTCAAAGTTCAGCAAATTTTTTGCAATGTGATTTGTACTATGCACACATTTAGTTACAACTGCAACTCTTAGCTTCCTCTCAATTGTTTAATATTTTAAATTATTTTAATATGGATTATTTTGAAAATAGTAAATAATAGAAAGAATAAACAAACATTTATATTCTCATGAATAAGAGCTAACAAATGTTAATATTTGGTTTCAGATATTTTTGTTATTTTTAAGAAGTGAAGCATTACAATTATAATTGAAGCCTTCCAAATTCCCATTTCTTCTGCCCTTCCACGCACAAACACTAGTCTGAAATTTGTATGTTACACTATTTATGTTTTCATACTCGTTTTATACATGTATATAAGTAATTTAAATGAAGTTGAGATGCCAAAAATAAAAGAGAGAAACCTTAGGACATTTCTAGATTCTGGTCCACCATCTAAAGAACTTGAAAGTTGTCCCTCCTATGCTCACAACATGTAAAAAGTTGAACAAACTGAAAAAAACAGCTCTTATCAGATCCATCAGAGAATTGATGTAAGATAGACCACTACCCTGAACATTGGAGAGACAGGTGAACACAGAGGATCACACCTTACTGGGAACAGAGACAATTGCTGGAGTCTGGTAGGAACACTTAAAAGGTAAATTGATCAGTGGTTGAGGACTGAGCAGGGACCAGCTTGAGAGATAAAAGCTCCTAGGAGCTTGGTCTTAGACCAGCTCTACACTTCTATACTTTCATGAGTTTTACCTTTGAGAACCCCACCAGATTCTCTGGGTAAAGAGAGAAGAAAAATTCCCTCATGCTTCTGACAAAGGGAGGGGGAAAATAACTATTTGAAATACTTCCAGAGCACTCTACCTTTAAGCTGAGAAGTACTTGTCAAAGTCATAGCACAGGGACACAGGCTTACTAAAAGCCTGAGACCTAATCATATGACTGTATCTTGCTTCCAATCTCCTCATACTTTACCAACACATTAATAAGGTTCTTTTCTGTTAGCAGGGGACTACAGCTAAAAGAACGGCGAGTGTCAGAAGACATTAACTAGGTTCTAGGAAAACCCAAAGACAAAAGAGAAGGCAAAAACAAGGTCATTAGAGGAAATTTTAGCTTTTGATACCACAGATAGAGCAAAGAGTAAACATAGCTTGTTACCAAGCAGATAAACATAAAAACTCACACTAAGAGTAAATTTTGCCTCAGTTTCTTTTAGGAATATATCAGATTTGACTATGAATAAAAAATTGTAAGGCATACTAAAAGGCAAGAACCACAGCCCGAGAGGCAAAGTAAGAATCAGATTCAGCTACCATGAAGAATTTCAAATTTAAAATAAAATAGATTAGGAATTTAAAATAACCATGATTAATATGCTAAACACTTTAAAGTGAAAAGTGGGCAATATGAATGAAAAGATGGGTAATGTAAGCAGAAAGATGGAAACTCTAAGAAAGAATCAATAGCAAATGCTAGAATTGAAAACATTACAACAACTTGACAACCCAGAATAGATACTGTATTGATTTGTGTCTTCACAGTGGTGTGGCTGGAACTGGGATACGAAAAGAGGCACTTGAAATTAGTATACGGGCACTCATCCATCTGGTGCATTTTTTCCTCCTTTTTATCTTTTTCTTTTAAATTTATTTTGGAATATTATGAGGATGCACATGTTTTGGTTACATAATTTGCTTTTGTATAGTTTGCATGAAAATTATAAGTGTGCATTGTACTTGTTAGGTGTGAATTTACCCATTCTCTCCTTCCCACTCCCACCCTTGGAAGGATCTTCCAAAGGTCTTATGGTGCCTTCTTCCAGGGACCTTAGAAGTTTGAACCATGGCCCACGTAGATGCCACTTTGTCGCTGAAAATCCCAGGAAAGCACCAAAAGTTTTTTTTTCCATCCAGCCCAGGTCTATTGTAGTTACCATGTTCTGGCCCATAACACTTTAGCTAGAGTGAACTCAGCCCTTAACAGGATCACTTACAACCTTATGAAAGTTCTGCTATCAAGGAAACAAATGGCTGATGCCTAGGACTCTAATACCCCTCATACATATGGCTGCTACTACTTCTAATGCTCTTCCGAAGTCATTCCTATGTTACTATTTGAAAAAATTGAGAGATCCAGAGAGAGGGTAAAACAGAAATGAAAAGACAGTGACAGGCCAGGCGCGGTGGCTCACGCCTGTAATCCTAACACCCTGGGAGGCCAAGGCAGGCGGATCATTTGAGGTCAGGCGTTTGAGACCAGCCTGAGCAAAAGCAAGATCCAGTCTCTACCAAAAATAGAAAAAATTACCTGGGGCCGGGCGCTGTGGCTCACGCCTGTAATCCTAGCTCTTGGGAGGCCGAGGCGGGCGGATTGCTCAAGGTCAGGAGTTCAAAACCAGCCTGAGCAAGAGCGAGACCCCGTCTCTACTATAAAAATAGAAAGAAATTAATTGGCCAACTGATATATATATAAAAAATTAGCCGGGCATGGTGGCACATGCCTGTAGTCCCAGCTACTCGGGAGGCTGAGGCAGGAGGATCGCTTGAGCCCAGGAGTTTGAGGTTGCTGTGAGCTAGGCTGACGCCACGGCACTCACTCTAGCCTGGACAACAAAGCGAGACTCTGTCTCAAAAAAAAAAAAAAAAAAAAAAAAGAAAAAATTACCTGGGCATGGTGGTGCATGCCTGTAGTCCCAGCTACTCAGGAGGCTGAGGCAGGAGGATCGCTTGAGCCCGGGAGTTTGAGGTTGCTGTGAACTAGGCTGACGCCATGGCACCTAGCTGGGGTGAAAGAGTGAGATTCTGTCTCCAAAAAAAAAAAAAAAAAAATGAAAGAAAGAAAGAAAAGGCAGTGACGAAGGCCTATGAAATCTATCAACACAATAACACCCTTATAGCACAAGAGAGGACTCAAAAGAAATGGTAACTCCCATGTGTATTCAGGTTCCAGAAAGATTCTCACATTGTGGCTTTTCCTTTTCATTATTCCTATTCAATTCTGCCTTTACTTAGTGTAGTTTGTTTGGTAAAACCATTGAAATTCCCAAATTTTAATTTTAGTTGTACAAAGAATAGCTAATTTGCGCATAGCATTTCCTTTATGTAAGATCCTGTAATAAATTTATATCAAATCATTAGAACTATGATTTTATATTTTCCCCATTTATAGGTGAAGTAATTGAGGCACAAAGATATGACTCTAAAGATAAGTTTTAGAGCTGGAATTCAAATGTAGGCAGCCTGATAACAGAGTCCGATCCCTTAAATGCCATGTGTCTCTGCCTCTGAAGAATTCAGTTTCATCCAATTAAACATGGCAATGTAATAAACTACTTTCATCACTTTTTCAATAATAGAGATACTGAACATAATAAAAAAAATCACAGACTGGGTAGAACATTTTAATGTAATTGCCGTTAAATTAAGCAGAATCTGAAAGATGATTCAGTACTATTAACATTATCATTGATGTTAAGAAAAATTCTCTACATTTTTAGACCACAAGTAACCTAATAACTCTCAACTTAATGAGGAAGTTATTGGAAGCATTTCATATAGTCCCTTATGCCAAATATTGCACAGATGAAGAGATTAATTAGCTACATACATACACACACATAATCTAAATAAGCTTATAACAACAATTCATAAAAATCAATTTTATTAATGATTTGTTCTACATTTTTGTTACTTTAAAAACATTCACAAGTTTTTCACTTTAAACACAGGTTGAATAATGTAATATGTACTTATCATATACAGTTCATTTGAAAATTAAAAGGCTTATTTATAAGTTTTGATATATATTGATTCATCTACTTATTAATAATATACTGTTCATTAAATTTTTTTACTATTACTCTTCATACAAAGAGAAAGGATATTTACATAGATGGGGGCTTATGTCTGGTACTGAATATCTTATTCTCTTGTTAAGAATATGAGTATAGAACTAAGAATGTTCAAACATTTAAGAAAAAAAAGTAAAGTCATTAATTTCTTACTACAGTAGAATATTAACTTTCACTGAAGTTCATAAAACAGAATAGTTTTTATAGGAAACATTCACAAATATATTGGATCCATAAACAAAGAACAAATGGCAGTTTTTGCTATCAAAAAGAAACAGAGTTTTCTGTAATTAGAATTAAAATTGCTATAATAATTAACGAATAAGCAAAATTTTAGTATTATTAAAGAATAAATTACTGAGCTGAAAGATCAAAGATCTTCTCCACCATGTTGTGTGAAACAAACTAAAAAGCAAAAAGTCATGAGGAAGAAGTTAGGTGTGCTCTGGGTAGAATGTGGAGTAGAACATTTTTGTAATAGAACTTCTAAAACCAATAACAGAGATAAAAAAAAAAGTAAATAATCAAAACAATAATAGGGGGAAATTATTTTCCTGTGTGTTTCAATGGGAAGACTTGTTCAAGAGAAATAAATATATAAAAACTATACTGAGAAATACCTGATAAAAGTTTGGAACACTCAGAGAAAATGAAAAAAAAAAGTTCAGAGGAAAACAAAAAGACTACCACCGGCAACAAAAAATATTAGATTGCCCTCAAATATTGTATGAGGAACACTCTAAAAGTTCTGAGAAAATACACTTTTTGCACCTAGTATTCTGGGTCTAGCAAAATGATCATTAAAGTGCAAAAGAATAATAAAGACTATTTGGAGCCGGGTGCACTGGCTCACGCCTGGAATCCTAGCACTCTGGGAGGCCGAGGCAGGAAGATTGCTCCAGGTCAGGAGTTCGAAACCAGCCTGAGCAAGAGCAAGACCCCATCTCTACTATAAATAGAAAGAAATTAATTGGCCAACTAATATATATAGAAAAAAATTAGCCAGGCATGGTGGTGCATGCCTGTAGTCCCAGCTACTGGGGAGGCTGAGGCAGTAGGATTGCTTGAGCCCAGGAGTTTGAGGTTGCTGTGAGCTAGGCTGACGCCACGGCACTCACTCTAGCCTGGGCAACAAAGTGAGACTCTGTCTCAAAAAAAAAAAAAAAAAAAAAGAATATTTGGGACAGTAAAAAACTGCAAATGTTTAGCAATGGAAAACATAATCCATATTGTCAAATAATTACTCGAGATAAAAGGAATAAGATATAGATATCTCTCTCACACAAACACACACAACCAATATGAGAAGGGAATCAATAAAGCATATAGTCAGTCCTGAAACACTGGTGAGGTGGCTGTGAAGCTTAATATAATTAAGGAATTCTTCCCACAAAATGCAAAATAGCAAATAAAAGTGAAGAAATCTTGTAATTTAAATTCTAGATAACATCAACAAAATATTCTGACTTATAAGTTGTGTCTCATTCATGATGAAGATACTGTAGATATGGCATTCTTGTTATTATAATAAAAAGAACCAGTTTAAATGTAGTAATTGCATGCAATTGTCTACTAAATAACAGAAATAAGCATAGCTTTCAAAACCCTGGAAAAGAAAAACAAACAAAAACCAAGATAAACTCAATAAACACAATGAGAGAAAAGAGAAAAGAAAGCATAATGAATAGAAAATATAAAACAGTATGACAGTGCTATTAAAACATAATATTTATTAAATTGAAACAGTAAATTTCCCTCATAAGGTAGTTATTTTGGGTTAAAAAAAGTAAAAGATAAGGTATATTTAATTGTTCCAAAATGATATTCTATATAGAGAAATGTCTACCAAAACCTATTAGTGGTAAATCCTTATGAACCTAACAATACAATTTCAAGGAATATAAAGTCATATTTGGTAGAAATAGCAGAAAAAATACCAATAAAAATAGAGTGAGAATACACTCTTATGAAATAACTACACTACACATGAATAGGAACAATGTTATTTTAAAATAGGTATATATTAATTAAGATTTATATTGCCAATTCCAGGTAAAATGCTAAAAATCTTGTAATATAGATATAATTGATATATTTAGATAGAGTTTAAATCAGCTATATAAAATGTTCAACTAAATCAGAGAAGACAGAACAAAAGTTAGGAGGAAGACAAAAAAATTCGGATAAAGCAGACTTCAGAAAGGAAGATTATCAGCAATAAAAAGTAGCTTTATATAATGATGAAGGTGTCGAATCTCTAAAAAAGGCATAGAAATCTTAAACTTGTTTGCAGCTAACAACAGTGTCAAAATATGTGGAAAATATGTGAAGCAAAATCTGACAGAATTGAAAGGAAAAGGATAAGAATTCACTATGGGAGCTGCAGACTTCAACATCTCTATTTCTGCAGTTCAATCAAGCTGAAGATCAATAAGGATATAGCTAACTTTAACAGCAGTATCTATCAATCAATAGGATTAAGTGACACAGAAAACTTCATCCAACTACAACAAAATATACATTTTCCTTAAGCTTACGTGGGAAATTCACCAAGATAGACTCCTATCTGGGCTTCAAAATATACCTTAATAAATTTAAAAGAATAAAAATCATTCAAAAGACCATATGTGGTGGTTCATGCCTATAATCCCGGGAGGCTGAGGTGGGAGGATAGCTTGAGGCCAAGAGTTTGAGACCAGTCTTGGCAACAGAGTGAGACCCTGTTTCTTTAAAAAAAAATGAAAACAATTAGCCAGACATAGGGGTGCACGTTTGTAGTCCCAGCTGCTCAGGAGGCTAAGTTGGGAGAATCACTTGAGCCAAGTAGTTTGAAGTTACAGTGATCTGTGATTGAATAGTCCAGTTGACAGAGTGAGACCCTTCCTCAAAAAAATAAAAGTCATGCAAAGCATATTCTAAGCCCATAATGGAATAATGGAATGAACATGTGATCTACCATATAAACAGAATTAAAAACAAAGACTATATGATCATCTTAACACATGCAAGGAAAATATTTGATAAAATTCGACATCATTTCATAATTAAAAAACCCTCAATGAACTAGGCATAGAGGGAACATACTTTAAAGTAATAAAAGGCATCCATGATAAACCCACAGCTAACATCATACTGAACTGGTGAAAGGTGAAAACATTATCCCTAAGAACTGAAACAAGACAAGGATGCCCACTTACAACTCTTCCATTCAACATGGTACTGGAAATTCTAGCCAGAGTAATCAGGCAAGAGAAAAAAATAAAGAGCATCCAAATTAGAAAATAGGAAGACAAATTGTCTGTTTACTGATATTATGATTTTACACATAGAAAACTCTAAAGACTCCTCTAATGGATTCCTAGACTAGGTAAATGAATTCCGTAAAGTCCAAAGTTACAAAACCAATATACAAAACTCAGTAGCATTTCTATACACAGATAGCAACCAAGCTAAGACCAAATCAAGAACTCAATCCCATTCACAGTATCTGCAAAGAAAAAAAAATCTAGTAATATATTTAACCAAAAAGGTGAAAGATCTCTATAAGGAAAACTACAAAACACTGATGAAAGAAATTATAGATGACATGAAACAAATGGAAAACCATCCCATGCATATGTATTGGAAGGATCAATATTGTTAAAATGACTGTACCACCCAAATTAATCCACAGATTCAATGCAATTCCTATCAAAATACCAATGTCATTTTTCACAGAATTAGAAAAAAAATCCTAAAATTCATATGGAATGAAATAGGAACCTGCATGGCAAAACAATTCTAAGCAAAATAACAAAGCTGGAGCCATCACATGACCTGACTTCAAATTATACTACAAAGCTAGAGTAACCAAACAGCACAGTACTCTTATAAAAACAGATACATATGTTAATGGAACAGAACAGAGAAACCAGAAGTAAAGCCATATACCTACAACCAACTGATCTTTGACAAAGCAGACAAAAACATGCACTGGGGCAAGGACAACATATTTAATCAGTGGTTCTGAGAAAAGTGGATAGTCATATGCAGAAGAATGAAACTGGATCCCTATCTCTCACTATATATATAAAGATGGATTAAAGACTTAAATATAAGATCTGAAACTAAAAATTCTGGAAGAAAAACTAGGAAAAAAACTCTTTTGGGCAATAGCCTAGGCAAAGAATTTATTATTAGACCCCAAAAGTAAGTGCAACATAACCAGAAATAAACAAATGGGACATAATTAAAGAAATTCTACACAGCAAAGAAATAATCAACAGAGTAAATACGCAGTCTACAAAATGGGAGATAATATTCAAAAACTATACATCTGACAAAGGACTAAAGTACAGAATCTACAAGGAACTCAAACAAAACAACTCACCAAGAAAAAAATCAAACTATCTAATTAAAAACTGGGCAAAGGACATGAATGGACATTTTTCAAAAGAAGACATAGAAATGGCCAACACACATATGGTAAAATTCTCAACATCACTAATTATCAGAGAAATGCAAATTAAAACCATAATGAGTTACCATCTTACTCCAGTCAGACTGGCCATTATTAGAAAGTCAAAAACAGTAGATGTTGTCAAGGATGTGGAGAATAGGGAACACTTATACACTGTTGGTGGGAATGTAAATCAGTGCAACCTCTACAGAAAACAATATGGAGATTTCTCAAAGAACTAAAAGCAGGTCTATCATTTGATCCAGCAATCCCACTACTTCGGATCTACACAAAGGAAAAGAAGTCACTACATAAAAAACATAGCTGTACTTAGATTTTTTTTGCAGCACTATTCATAATAGCAAAGATATGGAATCAACCTAAGTGTCCACCAACTGGTGATTACAATACACACACAGACACACATACACACACACACACACGGTACTACTCATCCATAAAAACATAAAAAAAAGAATAAAATGATATCCTTTGTAGCAACTTGAATGCAGTCTAGTGATATTCTGGAACCCACTTGTGCTGGAGAGAGTTGGTTGTAAATATTTTAGAAATTTTGCAAGTTGGTTGGCATCATATTGGTAGCTTGAAATTGGCCATATTGAAAGCATTTTCTCCATGGAAATTAGAAAACAATACAAATTAGGAAATTTTTTTCAGATCTGGTTTTAACATATTTATATTTATTGGTAGTAGACTACCAATCTCTTTTACTTTTATTTTTTCATGGTATTTATGATCTTGTAAAATATTTCTTAATATACTATTTTTTGTATGTTCGTTATTTATTGCCTACCTTCTCTATTGGAATGTAAACACAAGTGTGGGCATTTTAATTTTGTTCACTGATCTATTTATCTTGTGTATCTATGTTTAGAAAGGTGCTGACACTTAGAAACCACTCGGTAATTCTTTTTTTTTTTTTTAGATTATTTCAGAATATTTGGGGGCACAAACATTTTGATTATATAAATTGCTTTGAGACTGTTTGAGTCAAAGTGTGCCCATCCCCCAGATAGTGTGCATTGTACAGGTTAGGTGTGAACTTACCCACCCCTCTCCTCCTTGCTCCCACCTGCCTGATCTCTGATGAATGTTATTTCCATATGTGCACATAAGTATTGATCGATTAGTTCCAATTTGATGATGAGTACATGTGGTGTTTGTTTCTCCATTCTTGTGATACTGCACTTAGAAGAATGGGCTCCAGAGTTATGCTGTAATAACAGCCCTGAAGTGATCATGCTTAGATTATTATGTAAGAGCTAAATAAATCTCCATCGTGATTAAGCCAATGCTTCACAGTATTTTTAACATTATGGAACATTTAGAAAATGCTATTTGTATAGCATGCTGTGTAAACAGATAAAGTGACAGGCCCAGTGGTTTCAGCTATCAATGGCATGTAAGTGTCCTATAACACAACTTGTGACATGCTCTGCTTTCTGCCATTGTTATTTCTTCTTTGTTATAGTAGCCAGACCTGTATCTTAATTAATATGGAACAGGATCTGCTTTATTGATTAGTTTGTTTGTTTTCTCAGAAAATGAATTACAACCACCCCCTTTGTTGTAGTATAAGAATATTGAATTATAATTTAAAAGATTTAGATTCTAGTTCCATCTCCCTTCCACATTAGAGTATTTGAAACAGCTCAGGACTGAGTGAATAATCATTAAACTCATTTCTTCCCAGGTAATTTCTTCTCACTCTTTAGGTTTAAGCTCAAATATCACTTCCGCAAGAAAGAATTCCCTGAACTTTCAGATAAGTTTCCCCAAATTATATGGAATTTAGTATAATATTTCCATCATATTGCTTAAAACAACTTTGTGTCATTGATGGATGTATTTCTTTCATAGCTTAAATGTTCTATGGTGGGAGCAAATATGTCTGTTTTGCTTACTTTCTGGCACCTGGTAAGCATTCAATTAACATTTGTCAAAGAATGAATCAGAAAAGTAACTATATATTTCTAAAACTGATTTTCTCTATTAAAAAATAGCACAATATCTGCCACGTCTAGTTTGAAGTGTTCATGTAAGAATTAACTGAGACAATATATGTTATGGCAATTTAATAATGGTATAGTATTACATAAATATGATATAAATTATATACAATATAGTTAAGTGACATAATTAATTTTGGTGCACATCATATATTATTAATATAAGGCCTGTATGTTTCTATTTCATTAAATAATTTAATTTTGCTTACTTGTGAGTTCATTATAAGTGTTTAACAGTATAACTAGATAAAAATTTTTCTTTATTACATTCTGATTTTTAAAAATTAGCTTAATTATACTTTATATTCACACAATTTTGTTATTTATAGTCAGAGCATGATTTTGGTTTGACACAATCTTGAATTAAGATAAGATGGAGCTAATGACCTTTTACAAGTCTCCAATGACAACCTCTAATTTTTGGTAAATAAACAATTTCGAGAATTAGTGAAAGGCTCTGGAATGTTATGATTCCACTAAACCAGTGTTTTGGAACTAAGTATGTGTGGATCTCATTCCAGATGGTGACCTTTAATTTAAAACTTTCTGGGTTTATGCAATTTGAGCTCCTGAGAATTGCTGTCTACCAGCTGGTAGCAAGACACCATTACAGAGTTAAAGACAATCTAACTCCATTTATCACAGTTCCTGGGACTCATTTACACACTCCTTTATTCATCCTGTCAGTCAGAAATATTTCATTAATCTTACTTTGTTCAAAGCATAGTTTTAGTCACTTGATACACATCAGTGAATTATACATAGTCCTTGTTGTGAGGTTGCTTGCAGTCCATTGTGGAGGACTCACAGTATAAGCATAAAATGAAAAGAATACATAGCATCAATATGATAACTCCAGAAAGTAGTAAGTGGTATGGACAAAATTAAATGGGACAGAGAATGAAATTGGAGTAATATTGATGCAACACTATACAAAGTTGGCAACTGCATGAAGTTCTAGATGAAATGCATTTTAGCATAGAATACATAGTCATTAAATAATTGCTAAAGTATGTAAAGGAGCATGTGCATATAAATTGCATAAGGCAATAACTGTATAAATATATGAATAAGCAGAGATGAGCAAGTTATGTTTATGAGGATATTGCAATTTTTGGAGTCAGATAGGAAGTGATTTGAATAATATTGGAATTTCAGCTATTTCTAAAAAATAGGAATAATTCATAGTATTATTGTGAGCCAAGGGTTTTAGGTATATAAATACATTAACACAATAACATGTATATGATAGGACTTGCATAATAAATATAACCTTTCTTTCCTTTTCTTTAGGTTTACTGTAGTAGAACATCTCACATATACAAATATTGAGTCTCAAGGGGAAAATGTAAAGCATATAAATTTATGATTACTGTTTCATAATAACTTAAACATCATAAATAAATTAGAAATAAGAAATTGTTTCTATAACTTTGTAAAGAGTATTGGTTGGGGAAATAGATTTTTTTTGTTTACCAAATATTCCTATGTTTTTCCTTTGGGTTGCAAATTTTTGAGTAGTGCATTAGAACAATGATATATAGCCTTATTCAGTCCATGAGAATATGGTTGGATAGTTTTAAATTGGTCCCAATGGAACTAATAATAGAGTCATTGGGGAATGTGCTACCTAAATCAGAAAAGTCATGAAAAGATGAAAAGTCATTCTTTGGCTATAGCTATGATTCTAAGCAAGTTGTTTGTGTCAAGCATGCTTTTATATATATATATATAAATGTATATATATATAAATGTATGTATACACACATACATATGCATATGTATATAAGCATGCTAGACAAAAATATATATATGTATATACAAAAGAATGATTGTTAAATAATGATTAAATAATGTAAACTAATTACATCTAGGGCATGGTTTTACAGTATAATTGGGTGCCTTCTTATATTTAGTAATTTTATATGCACGTAAAAAGAAATATCGGGAGTGTGTGCATGTGTCTATATATAAAATATGGACATAGCAGATAAAGAGATATATAAAGATATCAGGTAAAGATTAATAAATTCAAGGCCATACATTTACAAATAAATGGAACATAAATACACAAAATACTACTAATTTATATGTATAAATATCCATTTGCTCTGATAGCAGAACATTAGTCAATCTTCTGTTAGTTTTCAATGTAGATAAAAAGTAGGTAAATGAAAATTTCAACCTTTCTCACTATCTGGTTGACCTAACCTAAAATTAAAGTTGGGAGGGTAGAGATATTTTATCAAAAGCTAGAAAAGCAAAATCAAGTAAAACTATTCCAATAGTGTAGGCATCTACATTCATGTTGAGTTTTGTAGTCAATATTTTAAAAATTCACAGTGTGTAGTCATGCTTTCCTAATAGTAATAGCCTTTTCTTTCCTCTCTAGAGAAAATAATGATTTTTTCAAAACTGAAATGAGAAGAAACTTAAAAACCCCAGTAATTTCCACACTGAGTGCTGCAACAATAGCTTACCTTGCCAGATGTTTTCTGGTTAGGGGCTAAAGCAATCAAATAAACAGATCAGAAGACTGATGCCTCCCTGTGGAAATGCAGTGTATTCCACATTAAAAAAAGTCTTGGCTGTGTCTGTGATCAAAGGGATTGCTCATGACTGATATCTGATTTAAGAGAGAAATAAACATATATCACATGGGCCATAATGAGAATTAAGTATTATAAAGAAATTCTGATATATTATTTAGAAGGGAAAGAAATCCACAATAAATGGAAAGCGAACACCTTCCCCAACAGTATTACTGAATATTCTTATCACAACCCAGGAGAATGGCTGTGTTTATTAGAAATTGACAGGCACATAAAAACATTTACTATTAGTATACCAGAGTAAATGCAGAGTTGATGATCTTATTATGCAAAAACTATGTCCATAAGACATTTGATATCTTTAACATCTTTGGTGAATTAAGGGTAAAATTTTTTTTACAAAAGTAATGCTACTTAAGATTTCAAATGGAACATTTGTAAATTGACATAATTATTTCAGGCCTAATTTTTTCATGTGTGAATTCATGAACGCACACTAATTTTAATGCTCAAAAACAAGGATATAGAAACATAAATTTCCTCTTTTTTTAAAAGATCAAAAATCAAATTCTCGTTCGAAATTTAAAAAGTATTTTAATAAAACACAAGAGAGGTATCATATCTACTTCTATCTTGCATATTTATACTGAATTTAATTCAGCTGTTCGAATACAAATGGAAAAAATTTAATGAAATCATTTAGAATATGAAATTAAAAAACAGATTATGGGAAAAACAGAAGGAAAAATGTATTAATGATGACATAAATTTCCATATATTGATTATGATATTAACATCAATAGTGGTTGCCCTCATTACTCTTTTCATAGTTCCTTTGTTGTCTGGGGTCACTTTCTGGTCCCTAAGCTAGATGACTGGAACAAATGTAGTTTGGTGTCTCTCATAGTAGTAGTGTGATTTGAATTCTTCAGTGTTAGATTTTGGCTGCAACATAACAAAGGCGGAAGCTGTTAAATATCACACAGATTTGGCCTGGAATCGGTGTACTATTGCTCTTCCACATGCTGTTGGTTAAAGCAAGTCATGTGACCAGCCCAGACTTTAAAGAAAAAGTTAGTGAAAGGGCTCTGCTTTTTGAATAAAGAAATAGCATGAAGGTATAGGGATAGGGAAATCGTTAGTGACTATCTTTGTAAATGATTTAGTACATACAGAGGCAGACGACAAAAAGATTAACAAACCAAATTCTCAGTCATCTCTCACCTGATAAAAAAAAAATAGAGCCCTGCTTTCACTCAGCAGAAACAACAGAATGATCACAAAATAAAATCTAATTCACAAAAGTGCTGCAACCAATGCGGAAGTTATATTCAGTCTAGAATCAAAAATTAACTTGTCTCAAAACAAGAAATACAAACAAAACCACAGACTCAGAAATAAAAAAAATCCTGATCAAATTAAAAAGCTTCTGCATAGCCAAGGAAACTATCATGAGAACAAAAGACAACCTACAGAATGGGAGAAAATATTCTCATGCTATACATCCAATAAAGGGCTGACAACAAAAATCTATATAAAACTCAGGAAAATCAGCAAGAAAAAAAAACCAAACAACCCATTAAAAAGTGTGAAAAGGACATGAACAGAAACTTTCCAGAAGAAGACAGACTAATGGCCAAGAAACATACGAAAAAATGCTCAACATCTCTAATCATCAGGGAAATGCAAATCAAAACCACAATGAGATATCACTTATCTCCAGTGAGAATGGCCTTTATCAAAATGTCCCAAAAAATAAATGCCAGTGTGGTTGTGTGGAGATAGGAACACTCATACACTGCTGGTGGGACTGCAAAGTAGTACAACCTCTGTGGAAAGCAATATGGAGATACCTCAAAGAGCTACAAGTAGATCTACCGTTTGATACAGCAATCCCACTACTTAGCATCTACCCAAACGAACAAAAGACATTCTATAAAACAGACATCTGCACTCAAATGTTTATAGCAGCATAATTCACAATTGCAAAGATGTGGAAACAACCCAAGTACCCATCCATACATGAGTAGATTAATAAAATGTGGTATATGTATACCATGGAAGTTCTACTCAGCCACAAAAAGCAATGGTGATCTAGCACCTCTTGTATCATCCTGGATAGAGCTGGAACCCATTCTACTAAGTGAAGTATCACAAGAATGGAAAAACAAGCACCACATGTACTCACCATGGCATTGGTATTAACTGATCAACACTTATGTGCACACATACTAGTAACATTCATTGGGTATCAGGCAGGGGAAGCCGGAGGAGGGTACAGGTGTATCCACACCTAATGGGTGTGGTGTGCACCTTCTGGGGGATGGACATACGTGAAGCTCTGACTCGGGCAGAAAAAAGTCAATATATGTAACCTGAATGTTTGTACCCCGGTATATGCTGAAATAACAAATAAATAAACAACAGAGAATCAGGAGGTAGTAGAAGTCAAAATCTTTTGCAGTTTGTAACTTATTCTGAGAATCAAGAAAATTCATGCCTGGACTCAAGCAGCCCATGAGGTACACTTTTTAAGCTACACAGTTAAAGTGGCTTCAGAAGGTGAGTGCATTTGGATATCTTATTGTCAAGGGATTTTTTTTTTTTTCTTTTTTGAGACTTTTTTTTTTTTTTTTTTTTTGAGACAAGTTCTCACTCTGTCACCCAGGCTGGAGAACTCACTGCAGTCTTGAACTCCTGGGCTCAAGTGATCCAACTGCCTCAGCCTCCCAAGTAGCTATAACTACAGAGATACACCATCATGCCTGGCTAAGTTTTGTAGAGCCAGAATCTTGCTATGGGGCCCAGGTCAGTCTTGAACTACTGGTCTGGTGGGATTCTCCCAGCTCAACCTCCCAAAGTGCTGGAATTACAGGTATGAGCGACCGTGCCTGGCCAAAGGATAATTTTTTAAAAATTAAAACTCTCATACAAATAAATAGAGTGAGCATGTATGTGATATTTCTTTAATTTGTAAATGAGAAAACCATTAAAACAATAAGATTGATTCTGGTCTTACAGTTTTTTTTATTATATAAATGAAGGCACTATGTTTTAGAGAAGTTATTTGCTGAAAATCACATAAGTAATAAGTGTTCGACATGGGAATAAGATCTAGGACAAAGTCTTTTTTCACTACAGTCTCCCAAGTGAGAGAATTCCATTTCTGAAAGACTTATTAAATATTTGGTGTGGCATTTAACTGAAATCTTCAGGCCTATGATTTCTAATTTCTGAACATGTTTTTTTTTAGTCTTACCACCACACACAGTACATCCAATCATATTCCTGGATGCACTTTTTAAAATGTGGTGTCCTTTTTTGAAATGAGTCATACTAATCTGAATAGCTTAGTAGTGCCATCATATATTTCCTGGATATCGACTTTTATTAACATATACTATATTTTCACTAGACTTTCTGTAAGATACATTACATATTTTTCTCTGTATTAATTCTTGGATCAGCTAAAAGCATAAGGTCTTATTGCATTTAAGCTACTATGTTAATAGTATGTGAATTTTTACTTAGAAAGGTTGAGTTTGCATATGTATTTTCATTATTTTAAAAATATATGTATATCAATATAAGCTCTTAATTGTGTCAACTTGAAATAATTGAAAGGATTAGAATCTAGGCTTAAAGAGTTTAAGTGAAAAGTTGAGAATGGGCATTTGGGAGACACAGATTCCCGAGAAATGGGGTCAGTGTTCTAACATTAAAAGTTAATGTTTTTCTTTTTACATATTGGCAGAAATAAAAGAAAGTTAGTACAATTATAGCAGTTTTTATAGAAGGCTGAATTATGAGTTATAACAATTTAGTTATAATTTGTTTTCTTTTGTGTCTAGTGTGGTTTTATTTTTTTCTAATTTAAAATAGTAATATTAAACATATCTTAAGACAATATGATAGTCATGAAATCTGTGTGTGAGAAAGATAAGAGGAAAGTTAATCTATAATGAAGGTCAACAATGAAAAAGAAAGGGGTCTTCCCTGTTGTCTTTTAGTTACTTATAAAATTTTATAAAACAATGTAGAGAAGGAAGAAGGCTAATCTATAACAGAGAAACAAAGGTTATAGCTGTCTTGGTTATAGCTCCCTGTCATGTGATTCAAGTCTCATAATTACATCCCTTTAAGGCTCAAAATAAGAGTTCTAAAGCTTAGATTTTAAAGTACTTATTTTTACAATTGCAAAAAAAAAAATTGATGCTGGCTAATTTAAGAAGAATAGATTTACTTTTTCTTCTTAATTTTAATAGATTTGGGATGTATAAGTGTTTTTGGTTATATGGATGAATTGTAGCATGCTCAAGTCAGGGCTTTGAGTGTACCCATCAGCAGAATGGTGTATATTGTTCCTGATAGGTAGATTTTTAGCCTCCTGTTCACCTTCCCCCTTCATAGTTTTCAATGTCGATTATATTACTTTACGACAGTATTTATCCCTCATTTAGGACCCCACTTGTAAGTGACAATGTGGGTATTGGTTTTTATATTCCTGAGATACTTCAATTAGAGTAATGATCTTCAGTTCCATCCCAGTTGCTACAAAAGACATTATGGTTGAGTAGTACTCCATGGATATTCTTTATTCACTCATGAATTAATGGGCACTGAGGTTGATTCCATATCTTTGCAATTGTGAATTGTTACTGAAGGAATATCTAGTAATTCAAAGTATACATGGGAAGCTGGAAAGGAAGGAGGAACAGCAGCCAAGGTCAGGCCACAGGCATACCCTTGTTAGAGTGATGATTTGCTACTGTTGCTCCCACTGAATATTCTGGTGCTGCTTACTGCTGCTAGGGTGTATGTTACAATCACAAATGAGTATCTCTTTGTCTTATATGATGAGAAACTTGTACAAGATTCATAATACTGAGTTGGAACAACCATATACCTGCTCCATAAATGTTAGGGACTATGTAACCCATTTCAATTAACTTTTATACTGGCAGGCAGACATCTCAGTAGATTTTTTTTCCCTTATATAGAAAGTGGGAATAAATGCATTTCAGATAGAAAATAAATGTTCACCTTTCTGTAGGGCTAACATTCATTCACTGTGATGGTTAGTTTTATGTGACAACTTGGTTAGCCATGGGCTGCTCAGATTAGACCTTTCTGGGTGTGGTTATGATGGTGCTTCTAGATGAGATTAGATTTGAATCACTGGACTCAGTAAAGTTCATTGCCCTCCCAGCTATGAGTGGGCATCATCTGATTCCTTGAGGGCCTAAGTAGAATAGTCAAGGGAAGGAGGAATTTACTCTTTTTACCCCTGCTTACCTGCTTCATCTGGAACACATCTCTTCTACTCTGGTCCTTGGACTGGGATTTACACCATCAGCTCACCTAGTTCTCAGGGTTTTGACTTCAGACTGAATAATACTACAGTTTAGGGCAAAGGATAATACTAAGTAGATGTTGGCTGAAAATAATAATATAGTGATAATGAATGGTAATCTTGAGAGGTAGTTATGTGCTCTGTAACTACTCATCAAAGTTAAATTTTAATTATTTTATTTATGTTTATTCTATTTTTTTTTCAGTTTGGTTGAATATTATCTTTCCCAGATAGAACCTCTATTTTTCTAGAATATAGTATATGTACCATATAAATAAAATATGTAAATTTCCATGTAAAATATATGTTAAAATGATAATCCATATAATGGGGAAAATAGTAACAGTCTTCTACTTTCTCATTCTGTCCTTGTCAACATTTTGCTACTGACTCCTGACAGAGTTGTCCTTTCTTATACTTTTTCTTCCAACAATTTTCTATCAGTCTTTCTGTTTTCACCTCTTGTTTTACCTTTAGTCTACCTGACACAATTATTAGAAGTTGTTTGTTATTTAAAAATTCAATTGTTTTTTTTTGCTTTGTGTTCTTCCTCATATATTTCGCCCGTGCCATTTTTATCTCTGAGCTCTGCAAAGAGCTATGCAGCCATGTTCATTTCTTTAGATGACTCACTCTTTGACTCTCACAAGGTATCTTGTGATAATTCTATCAACATTTTATTTGTGTGCAGTTTCCCATATCTAGTGGGTCATCACCCATTCTAAAATCTCTGTCCATGGGGGTATATTTATTTTTAATGGATTTATTTAAACCTAATTTCTAAAATTCAAAGAAATTTGCCTGACAATGCCGAGTAATTCGTTTCTTTGCAAGTAGGACATCATTCTGGTTGGGAGGATTATTCTCTCAACCCACCATGGTAGCAAACTACTCATGCCCTGCATCTTTTCCAGAGTAATTATATTTTGGTAGGAGAAGAATGAAAACACTCCTCAGAATCTAAGTCCTTTAAATTTCATACGTTGTACTTCAAATTTACTATTCCATTCCAGAGTCGTGGTGGTACGGTTGGAAAATACATTTATTGTTAATGTTAATCAATAAATTTTGCTTAAAAAGTATTTTGTATCTTTACAAATAACTATAGTTTATACTTACTGAATACTAAGCACCATGGAGTTCAGCACTTGTGGTTTCTGCTCAAGAGACCACAAAAGAATTAATGGCATTAAAAAAATTACAGAAGTAGAAATATTCAAAGGATACATAGCTCAATATTGCCTATTTTAAGTGTATATTGCACAATAAAACTGCTGATTTCCCTGCTTCATAAAATATTCAAGAAAATCTGTTTGCAACTTGCTTGCCTTAGTTCATGCTACAGAGTATAAAAAATATATATTGTTGAAAGGAGGGATTTGAAATTTTGGTAAGGTTTGTAGCATCTGTTCTGCTAAAAAGAGGTTTTGCCATTGATGTTCAGTGTGGTAAAATATTTTAAACCGCTCGGAGACTCATTGATGTTCCTGGAGTCTGAGGCATCAGCAGCAACCATGAATGTCTTCGTTCATTTGTAAAGTGCTCCAGCCAGAAAATTAAGCTGCAAGATGAAGATCTTGCTTCAGTGATCCATACTCTTGACATATTCAGCCTTTCAACCTGGTATATTTCAAACCTCTTTATTTGAATCTCTCCAGGGAAGCCAGTCAAAGAATAAAAATGGCCCATAAAATAGCAGACTGCCTTTTGAATTGAACAAACAGAATTCTGCAGTGATTTTCTTTACCCTTTGCTCATTGCCAGGACATTTCTAAATATAGGAAAGGCCTTTCTTCTCATTTTCAAAGCATCACACAAGATGAACCTCAGCTTCTTCAAACAGCATCAAACTTCACACCATTATATTAGAATCCAGGATAGCATTGAACTGAAATGACACAAAATTCCTAGAATCCTAGGTATTGGAACTTTCTATTAAAAAAAGCATGAGAAAAAAAATTCCTCATACACTAAAACAAGTACCACAGAAAGATAGTGAGCTTAGGTTAGTGGTGTACTAAATATAAATTACTTATTTCAGAAATAATTTTAAGGTTAGAATTATTTTATTTATAAAATTTTAACCATAGTAAATATTTGCATCAGATATGACATACCAGGGTATAAAATCATCACCCAGTTTTAAAACCATGCTGTTAAGTACATGTAAAATGCTATAAATATTTTATATTGTATTATGTACTTTTTTGCTATAAGTTAAATTGTGTCACATCTGTATATATAAGGATATCTATTGCCTATAATATTGGGGAAAAAAGTGGATGCTCTTTTTTGATCTCAGATTATAAAACCATGAATTTCTAAGTATTTCTGAATTTGGTCTGTATACCCAAACTGTGGCAGGCATAGTGAGGTTGTGTTAATACAAAGGGTTGAGTTGTCACAGTGATTTATGAAAATGATACATGTTACCCAACACCAAACTTTACTAATGATTTCCAGGATAGAAGATAAAATCAAATATAGTTGTAACAACATATTTTTTTTTTCCCTGAAAGTGTCCCAGTCCGTCAAATAGCTCTTCCAAAAAAATGTTCATTGTTCTATGTTATAGATTGGTTTTTGGATTCAGATAGGCAAGTTCTAAACAGTGTATGCAATGAAACATTGTTACATTGTTTATGAAGGAAGCCATTTTGTTTTAAGGACTCACCTGTCTATAATTCCTTAGTTGCACATATATAGAAAAATATATTATACTTCCAATTTTTCAGCCAGCCATGCACTGTGACCCAATAAATATAGATTTGTATATAATAAGTGATCTAGAAAGACCAGGTATATACCTTCTGAAAGAGCATTTTTAGATAGGAACCACCATGTCTTCGGCTAGCAAATGATATCAGCATGTTTACAAGATTGGTCAAGATCATCAATGGGTCTTCCATGTAAAAAAGGACTGAATAAGAGGCTAAAGTTAACCCTTTTCTTTACAGAGACAAAAAATAATATATGTAAGATAATATACATATAAATACACTTTGTAAAAGTTATAATACTCATGTTTTTAAATTATATACATGAAAACATATAGACATGAGATATAAATATGTCAATTAACAACTAACACAGGTTTATGTATCACATTTATACTGTAATAATGAAGTGCCAAATATTGTATAAGTACAATTAGAGAACAGAACAGTAAATATTAAAATGTTACATGTAAGAAAGAAAGCATGTAGAAAATTTGTAAGAGGAAAGTTGATTGAATAACATCTATGACCAGGGAACATCAGATAGTAGATTTACTCACAGGAACACTTGAAATAGGAGGTTGAATATGATGTAAGCTTCAAAGTGTACATATGACTCAGTCAAGAGTAAAAATATACAACCAAAAAAAAAAAAAGTCTAGAATGTCTATGCATTATGGCAAGAATAGAGGGAACATCTAAACTTGTTGGATTCCGGTGATTGGCATTAGAAGTAGAATAACGTTATTTAAGTAATATGACACTAGATCATGAAGGATCCTGATAATTACACTGAAAAATTTAGTTTTTATATAATCAACATCAGAGAATAATATGTATGTTCTTCATCTAGGGCTTATCATGCATGACACCTTTGGTATTTTATCATATTAATAAGGCAGTTGGTTTTTTTTTTTGGAATAGGGATTATATGAGATTGCTGCAAAGACAGAAAATGTTGTTAATGGTATCAGGTGTTAGGTAAGAAGAGTTTGATTTAGGGACTAAACCCAGAGATACTGAGGAGGAAAAATGGACAGAGTGTAGGTTGTGACTTAACAGGAGGAAAGCTGGAGACAATGCTTACTTCAAGTTTCTAGATTTTCATTGTTATCACGGAAAGCAAAGTTAAGCAGGACCTCTGGGTGGATCAGTAAGGCCAAGATGTATATATTAAAGAAATGTCCCTTGAATCAATATATCTGGAAAGGATAAATAAAATAAAATAAACCAAGAGAGACAGTACTCAAAGCTGTTCTTGAAGGTTATTGAGCTAAAGTCACACGATGAGAGACATGAAAACATGTAGCATTCTGGAAGGAGAGAAAAATATAATGTTTGATTGAACAGTGAGGTCAGTATGTAAAGCATCCGAAAAGATGGATAAAAGAAATTAGGAATAAAAAGTAGGGTAATTCAGGAAAAAACTTCAAATAGAAAGGCCAAATTTGGGGCATTAAGAGACACATTTCTCAAGGCAACAAGAATGGCATTAGAAGAAACGAGCACAAGACCTACATCTGGGAGTTTCCCATAGTTAACCAGAAAGGAAGAGCCAGGAAAATATAAAATAAAAGGAATCATTGAGCTATATTGTCAACACAATGCAAATCTATTTTTGTAAATATTTATCATAGAAATGCATCCTCTAAGAAAAACTTACTGACTCCTAATTCCCTGAGGACAGAAATCCTGGAGAGAGGCATAGGAGGTCCATGATTAGCTACCACCGCTGTTTGCTGCTTTATTTTTAGATGAAATTTACTGAAAAAGGATATGTGAGATGAGAGTAAACAAAACATAAACAAACAAACAACCATGGCTTTTGAATTTAAATAGTTATCCAATGATCAGTGAGTGTGGATTGTGAATTCAAGGTCCGAGGGGACTAAAAAATACAACTTATTGAAAAGTTTTAAGCAGCTTAATTTCCAAAGGCCCCATCTCAGTGTTTAAAAATTATTTATAAGCAGATTTCATCATCATAATTAGCAAAATTACTTGATTTCTCATTATTTCTATGTAGCCTTAAGTATTAGGTGAATATGAAAGGGATAGTGTCTCATCAACTGAATAGACTTTTAAAGAAAACAGAATTAAAAGTGTGTGTTTTCAGGTTTTTATTTTATTCTTTTTATTTTTGATAGCTTAATTATGCTATCATTAACATAAAATAAACTGTGCATTTCAAACTCTATAATTTGCTAACTTTTGCATATGTTTACCTCCATGGATCCATCACCACAGTCAGGATAATGATCATATCCACCATCCCAAACGCTTCCTCATGTCCTTTTTCATTCTTTCCTCTCCACATTTTTCCTCTCTCTTCTTTTACTTAGCCCAAGTAACCACCAATCTACTTTCACAACACATTAGTTTGAATTTTTTAGAATTTTGCAAAAATGGTATTATTTTGGGGTGATTGGTCTGCTCAGACTTGATATCTTAAAAATATTGGATCTTCTGCCATATGAGCATGATATGTATCTATCTTTATTTAGAAAGTTTAAAAATATTCTCAGCAATATTTTGTAATTTTCAGTGCCCATATCTTTCACAACTTTCATAATAATTTAAGCATTTCATTATATTGATAATATTGGAAATATAATATTATTTTAAATCAATTTTGAATTCCTTTTTGCCATTATATAAAAATGCAATTGATTTTCACATCTTGTATCCTGCACCTTGCTAAATGTGTCAGTTCTGGTAGATATTTTGTAGATTCAGGCAAATTTTCTACATAATCCTATAGTATATAAATAAAGAAAATTTTACTGTTCTCTTTCCAATGTACATGCTTTTTAACTCTTTTCTTGCTCATTGCATCTCCAGTATATGTAATGCTAAATACAAGTGATAAGAATGGATATTCTTGATTTGCTTTTTATATTATAGGAAAATATTCAGACTTCCACCATCATCATATATGGAGTTGGCACTGACAGTTCCCTTATATTTTTAGATTGCTGGGTTTTTATTAGGAATCAGTGCTAGACTTGGAAAAATCCTCATATTATTTCCCTGTTTTAGTTTGTTATTATGGTTTATATTGATTGATAATTTTAACTGTTGAACAACCTATATATGTGGAATAATCCATAATCAGTCACAAATGCATTATCTCTTTCATATATGTTGAATTCTAATTGCTAAAATTGTATTTAGAATTTTTAAATGTATTTTTAAAATTTTTTATTTTTACTTTTTATTGGTATATAACAGTTGCACATACTTATGGGGTGCATGCAATATTTTGATACAAGCATACAACATGTAATGAACAAATCAGAGTAATTGAGATATCCATCACCTTAAATGCTTATCATTTCTTTGTGTTAGGAACATTCCAATTCTACTCTGATAGTTATCTTCAAATACATGATAAATTATTGTTAATGATAATTGCCTTTTCCATCTATTTTAAGGAGACATACTGGTATGCAGTTCTCTTTACTTGGAATATCTTTCTATGATATTAATATTGGTATAATGCTGGCTTCAAGAAATGAGTTAGGAAATGTTCCAAGCTTTTCAATTTTCCAGAAGAGTTTGTGTATAATTGTATTCTTTCTTTCTTTAAATATTTGATAGAATTCAATAGTGAAGACATTCTGGGGGAGCTTTTAACTATAAATTTGATTATCTTAATTTAGACTACTCATTTCTTTCTTTCCTGGTTTTGTGTCTTTCACAGCATTTATTCTTTTCACCCAGGTTGTCAAATTTATAACATTGAAATTTTGTTTATATCTTTGTTGCCTTTTTAGTATCTGTAGAGTTACTGGTTATATCACTTCTTTTATTTCTAAAATTGGTAAATAGTGTCCTTTCTTTTTTTCCCTGATCATTCTGGCTTAAAGTTTATTAATTTTATTGACCTTCTCAAAGAACTAGTTTTTGGTTACATAGATTTTTCTCTATTGTTCTTTTTTCCCCCCTCTATGTTACTGATATTTGCTTTGAGCTTTATTATTCCTTTTCTGCTATTTACTTGATTTTGATTTTTTTTTATTTTTACCTAATTCTAGTTAGATCATTAATTTGAGACTTTTCTTACTTTATAGGCCTTTAGTACTATATATATTTCTCCCAACTACTCTTTTAGTAGTAACCTACAAATTATGATAGGTTAGGATTTTATTTTCAATTCCTTTAAAATGTATTTCACTTTTTCTTTCGATTTCTTTTGTGACTGAAAGGCATATTATTTAGTTTCTAAGCATTTGAAGATTTTCACAATTTTTTTCTACTATTGATTTCTAATTTATTTCACCAGTGATTGGAGAACATCATTTGTATGACTTGAATCCTTATAAATTTATTGAGACTTATTTTATGACCCAGAATATGGAGAATAATGATCAATGTTCAGTGAGTGTTTATAACCTGCTCTTGTTGGGTGAAATGTTTTACAAATATCAATTGTATCAGGCTTGATCACAGTGTGGCTGAAATCTTCCATATACTTACTGATTTTCTGTCTGCTTTTATCAAATATTGATAAAAAGATATTACTGTCTTTGTGGACTCATCTCTTTTGTTGGGGACTGACATTATACTTTCCTTGTTTAAGAATTAAATTTAGTAAGTAATGTACGTGCTCTGCCTAGAACGTTTTAAAGTAATGTACTCCGGACAAGGTTGCTGCCTAGAGGCATAATAATAGGCATCAGTTTCTGCACTGAGGCAAGAGCTGCCCAGGCCCACGATAAGTGGAGGCCTGGAGGCCACACAATAAGCACATTGTTCCTATGATTGCTGCTTGGCCCTGTAAGATGGCTGGATAGTCAATGACAGGTAAGATTCGTCAAGGAAGAACAACTTAAGACAGACACAGCTGCTGGGAGGGGGGCCAGCCGGGGGAACTGGGGACGGAAGGTGCCCTCTGTGGCTGCCTTGCTTAACCTTTGCTTATCTCAGCCTGTGATCTATGCCTGGCGCCTCGAGCAACTGCCTGGAAACCTTGAGTCAGGGGACATCTGTGTCCTTAGGCTACGTGTTCGGAATGTATCGGCATTGCTGCGACGCCTGGGTGGTCACATACAAGGAAGTAACTTCTATTTTTTAGGGTATAAAAATAAAACGACTGGTGCATTCAGCACTGCAGTCTTGTCCTGTCTTTGTGTGTGTCTGTGTTTTTCTTTTTGTGTCTCTTTGTTCTGTGTTCATCCCCTGTCCTGCAAATGGACCACATTTTTCTATTTGCATCTTTCTATTTGCAGGTATAACAGATTTTGTTTAATATATTCTGCATCTCTGTTATTAGTTGTACATACATTAATGATCATTATATGCTGTTGATGAGTTTATGACCCAGAACATGGTAGATCTTGGTAAATGTTCAGTGATTGCTTATAAAGAAAGTGTATCCTGCTGTTGTTGGGTGGAATTTTATCACTGTATCAATATCAGATGATTTGCTTTAGCCCTAATGCTGTCCTTTGCTCTGAAATTTACTTTTCTTTTATTAAGATAGCCACTGAAGCACTCTTTTGATTAGCATTAGCATGTTTTTTCTTCAATCTATTTTTAGCCTGTTTCTTTATATATGAAGTGCATTTCTTGGACATAGCATTTAGTTGGGTATTGCTTTTATATATAACATATCTCTACCCTTAATTGGGGATACTGAGACTACTTATATTTTATGTGATAATTGGTATGGCTTAATTAAAATTTATCATCCAGCTATTGGTGTATACTTGACCCATCTGATTTTTTTAAAAAATGTGTCCTGTTTTTCTCCCTTCCTTTGGATTAATTTGTTTTTTTTTTCTTTGCTGTTTTTGTTTCTCTAACTCTACCTTTTATTATTTGAACAGTTGTTTAAATGTTTATAACATATATCTTTAACTTACCAGTATCTACTAATTAACATATCCTACTTGGCCTATATACTATAAGAATATTAAAACTGTGTATTTCCACTTCTATACTCCCAATCTTTGTGTTATTATTACTTATATGTAAGTTATAAACACCAGACTACATTGCTATAATTTTTGTTTAAACAGTAAATAATCTTTACAAAGATTAAATTATAAGAAAAAATCTTATGTCTTACTCATGAAGTCACCATTTGTGGGGTTATTCAATTTATTTTTTTACACTTATGGATTGTTCTTAATTGATTGATTTTACTCTTATTATATGTTGTATTTTCCTGCAATTTTGCATGTCTGATATTTTTTATTGGAGTCCAGACATTCCATATTTTGCCTTGTTTGAAGTAGGATGTATTTGTATTCTAGTAAATATTCTTGAGCTTTTAGTGGGGGAGAGGGGAATATGGTTTAGTGATTTAGAAATAGCTTGATCTTTCTGGTATGACTTCTAAAATATTGCTCAATCTAGGGCTAATTATGCCCAACTGCAGAGATAAGATACTTTTGTATTGTTTATCCAATTATGAGGTTTTCCAGCCCTATGTGAATACCAGGCAACTGTTTATTTTGATGTTCCCTCAACCCCCAGCTTTGGCTAGTTTCCTCAAATTCACATGCTGATCACATTCAGCAAAATATTCAGCAGGGAGCCTCTGCAAATCTCCAGAGTTTCTCTTCTCTCCAGTTCTCTCTTGTCCAGTTCTGTCTTCTGAACTGCAGTTGCTTTGCTCTATCTGGACTCTCATATCTCTTCTCAATTAACGTACTCTTCTGGTCTCCACCTCATTCTCCTTCTCTGAACTGTGACCTTGTAGTCTCCCATGGCAGTAAGCTGAATTAATTAATTAGTTCTGAATAAACAAAAATATATGCCTTTCTATTCCCAAGAAGTTTACTCAGTGATATTGAAAACATATATGGAGAAAAAACATAAGACAATATGAAAAATTCTACGACTAATGCATGTTAAGGATACAGTGGGAGAATAGAATGCCTAATTTTTAATTTGTAGGTTAATAAATAATTCTTGGAAGAGTGAAAAACTGAGGCTTAAAGAGAAAACAGAGAAGAAAGAAAGTAGGGGAGAGAACTTTTATAAGGAGTGGCTCACGTGTTCAGAACCATGGAGATGAAAAATTTAGGTGACACTCTAAAATTTGATATGCCTAGAGTATGAATTGCACTCAGAAATATAGCATGACATGAAGGCCTAGAGGTAGCAGTAGTCAGTCAGATAAAGGACTCTGTGTGAAGATATTGGTCTACATTTCATGCTAAAAGCAATGACAAACCAGTACAATGTTTAAAGAGGAGAATGTTAAAACAAAACTTTCATTTCATAAAATCATTCTGACATTGAAGAGGATTAAGACCCTGGTGTGAGCACTGACTGAGCAGGACACATTTGTACTAACAGTAATACAGTGGTGAGACTCAAACCCATGGCTGAGGCATTGAAAATATGAAGAAAAAAATGGATTTGAGCTGTATTAAGAAGTAAAAGAGAGGATTTTTTGACCAGCTGAATTTGAGTAGTAGGGCAGAGGAAGAAATGGCTTAGGAGACTGAATAGATGAGGGTTCCTACCATTCACAGACATAGATGCTAAAGGAAAGCAGCAAGGTTGGTGGGAGCAGAAAAGTAATTCTGACCCAGTTGGTAGATTTTGAAATATCTTCATGGAACTCCTTTGCTCTTCCCATGTGCTGGTAAAGTCCATCTTTCCTGACAAATACAGTAGCTTTCCCAATGTTTCCATAGGAGTGTCCCAACATTTCACTCAGAGCTCACAAAGGGACACTGCTGTGGGTTTCACCGAAAGACTCTCTCCATTGCATAAAAAGTCACATGAGAGATGCTGCCTTTGACTTCCTGTCTTTGCAACAGGCTGTATGTGAACATGTATCTCCTACCTTCAGGTTATGAAGGACAAGCCTGAGAATCAAAATCAACACTCTGAGATGATGGAACATAAAGAGGAAATGGCTTTTGATAACATGTTTGAACTACTTCAACAATGCTGAAACTGCTGTGGCTCTGAGCTTCTTTTTCTGTGAGGTAATGGTTATCTATGTTATTAAGTCTCCTTTACTATAGTATTTTGTTTCTTTGCAGCTGGAAGTATTCTAACTGATGTGGAGACAATGGCAGGAAACTTAGGAAAACAAAATATACTAGAATACAGATTTGAAAGATATCAGCACCTAAATGATGAAGACATTATCTTTATAATTCATTATTTCATAGCGCAGAATGCATGTTCCATGTTAACCATTCAACATCTATTCTTTCCTCCTCTAGCTTGCTTTCCTATAATACAGAGGCTGGAAATATAAAAACTGAACATTTTAAACCCCTTTGGATTTCGGTTCCTAGATATGACTTAGATTTGGCTAATCATATGTGCTCAAAAATATTGGAAGATGCAAATGAGATGGAGGCCATATGGCAGCTCCTTTTGCTATTCACCTGGCAAACGTGGCCATTAAGGCTTTTGATAGTTTATGCAACGACATCAGCAGTTGTTCCATAGTTCAGTAACTGACTCCTCGGGTATATAGACAGGATGCAAATACCAATTTTGCTGGTGCAGATTGTAATAGGTACAGTATGCTTCTGGATAAAAGAGCAGAAACTGCAATTTTTTTTTCATCATGGTGATTTACTGATTCTCTATAGCTGTGTGATTTACTAATCATGGTGGACTTTTATTTTGGCAGCGTTCCAATAGTGACAATGTAAGTGTGGTTCTAGAACTTACAAATTTATGCTCTTAAGGGAAATTTCCTTGGCATACAGATTCCTTGGTATAATTTGGGTGGTCATTCCTGAAACTCAACCTAGTACCCCCTTTGTCAGCTCTCCAGTGATTTCTGGAGCCTTTTAGTATCCTTCAGTAATCCACATTCACATATCCATAATATGATATTCCATTAATATCCGTAAGATAGTTTAATAATATCTTTCAATATCCTGAAACAGATTCTCTGTTTCTTAAAAGAGCTAGAATTCTGTAGCTATCTGAACACAAGAGCTTAACACTAACAAATACTTAAAAATCCCATATATTTATATCAGACATTACGCATTTCCACATTAATTATATATTTTCTCTACATCATTTTTTATATGTAACAAAGTGCTAGGTACATGGCAATACTTAATGTTATATAGATACATAAATAGAAATAAATCTAAAATACAGTCTCATGTTCATGTAAATATTTTTTTATTTCAAAATATTCCCTTCTACTTAAGGATAAAAATAGCAAAAAGAAAAAAAGAAAAAGAAAACCATGCTAAACATTCAATGTGAAAGTTTTATGGGGAACTGTGAAAGGTGAACTCCCCGTATTTAAAGTATCAATTGTATACAGGCATTCCTTTGAAGAAGGCAAACGCTATACAGTATATGCATTGTTTAATGACAGGTTTACATGATGTCAAAATAACCTTACGGCTGTGAATAAACTGGTGAATATGAGAACAAGAGCCCTAGCTGATCTCACTGTATGTTTATCTACTGTTTCTAAAATATATTTTCCTACAGTCTTGCAAAGCATTTCCAGCCTCAAGCCTTCCTATTATCCATCTTTGGTTTAAGTTTAAAGCTATTCCTAAATTTAATGTAGACAAACATTGGAAAGAAAGGAAGAGTCTATAAAGACAAAATGTGGAATGTTGTCCATGGGTAGTCATAGCTTGACCATTATTTCACTTCTTCTTAACAGCTATCAGTCTAACAACCATCAGGATGCAGGCAGCACAGTATATGGCTTTCAACCTACTTTTATTTGAGGAATTAAGCATTGTGATTAATTTATCTTTTCTTTTTTTAACAGAATGCCAGAACCAATTGCCGCCAGCTACCCAAGTAGTTTCTTTGTGCTCTGACTACATGAGTTCAAATCCTAGATCTATCACTTAACGAATATATGTCTTGAGTGACTAACTTAATAATTCTGAGGCTCAATATTTACACCTAGTTATTATCTGTCAGATCTTCTGCTTCTCTTCATATTTAATAATAGTTATAGTAGGATAAATCCCATAGGAGTTACATAAAGATTAAATACAGTATTTTTTTTTCTCCTAAAGCACTTAGCCTAGTGCTTGTCACATAGGATTAGATTAACTTATTGTGTAGCATTTTTGAACACACTAGAACATCTCTCTCATAGGCCTACCAGTGTTTCCAATCAACAATTTTAGCATTAGTCTATAAAGGCTATCTAAAGAAGACATGTGTTTAAATTTCACTTATACTTAAAGTTAGAACAAATGCATTAACTAAATTATTTGCTCTAAGTGTAATGTCCATTTGTTGGAAAATATGGTACAAGTATGTATATTTTGGATGAGACAAATGAAGGCAAGACCATATGGTAACCTAACTATGAGGCTACAACAGAGATAAAGTTTCAGAAAAGGGAGAAATTATAGGTCACTAAAAAAAAACAAAAAAAAAAACACTCCATAATATTCTGAAATAATAAAGAAATACAAAAAAATCCACCTATTTCAATCTTTTAAACAATGACAATGATATTAATAGAATTTTTGAATGTCTTAACAATAGTGACTAAAAAGTACATTAAGAAAATATGACTTCAAATACTCACAAAACTTATTTTAAAACATAATAACTAGCAGTGTTGTCTTGTTTTTTTGTTTGTTTGTTTGTTTTTTGAGACAGAGTCTCACTTTGTTGCCCAGGCTAGAGTGAGTGCTGTGCTGTGGTGTCAGCCTAGCTCACAGCAACCTCAAACTCCTAGGCTCAAGCAATCCTCCTGCCTCAGCCTCCCAAGTAGCTGGGACTACAGGCATGTGCCACCATGCCTGGCTAATTTTTTCTATATATGTATTAGTTGGCCAATTAATTTCTTTGTATTTATAGTAGAGACGGGGTCTCGCTCTTGCTCAGGCTGGTTTCGAACTCCTGACCTCGAGCAATCCGCCGGCCTCGGCCTTCCAGAGTGCTAGGATTACAAGAGTGAGAGCCACCTCGCCCGGCCAGTGTTGTCTTCTTGATATTTCATATATAAAATTTAAGAATAATTCAGCTGATAATCAAATTTATAACATGTCCTCTTTATCCAATTATATGTACTGTATATTTACAAAAAAATCATAACAATTACATTTAGTCTTCTAGTTGAGTTTTTTGCATTTCTTCCTTTGGCAACACTTAATTAATGCTCAATAAATTTCCAAGGAGCGCTTGCAAGGTATAATAGGTATTACAGGGGCACTGAATATATTAATTTCTTATGACTTGAGTTATTAATATATTTATTCCAGGCAGGGTTTTATGCAATTAATTAAAAATGTTTAACAAGGCAGCACCTTGCAAAGTACTTGATATAATCACCAAAGTAAGAAATTAGCAAAAAATGCAAAAGAAAAAAGAAAATATATCTTGGTTGTGGCAATTGTGTTTAACAAAACAAATATCTGTGATAAGCCAAATAAATGTGCATTTAAAAAGTCATTTCTGTTTCCAAAATTCTTGGACACTGTCAGTCACAATATGAATTTCATCATAATGGTGCACTGGTATTACTGTAAATGTGTTATGTTCTGATAATATAGTCGGTAACTAATGTCACCACATGAACAGAATATACCTGACATATGAGTTAATTATTTTGCACCTCCTTTTACACTTTTTTCAAAACGTTTATTCATGATTTTCAAATAGTCACAATAATTTCACAATATCACATTAATTTCTTTCTTGAAAAATATATTTATATTCTACCTATCTTCTAGGGGCCCATGTTATTAATATCTTTTGAAAGATAGGAATATGTTCTGGACAAAGAAATTACTATAAATAAATGCTAACAGAAATTTATATTGTTTAGGCTGATTTAGAACAGATTTTTTTATGGCTAATATCAAAGAGTGTGATTTAATTAATTCTTCATAGAAAGTTACAATTTAGAGTTAGAAGACACATTGAAAATTTGTGGTCAGTGAATATTTATTGAGTGAACAAAGACCTTCAATTTATAGAATATTAAGAAGCCTAGTCTAGGGGTTGGGGAACATGGCTGACTTGAGATATCCCTTGCCAGACTTTCCCAGAAGGAAAGTAGGGTTTCAGCTCAAGGAGAGGGGAGAGGAGACATAGCTCAGGTATATATGATAGAGAGAAGTGCCTTAGCCTGCCAGGGACCACACAGATGAAAATTATGAAGCAGGGAATTATGAAGAAGAGATCCAGAATCTTACAACATAATGCACCAAATCTTCAAGTGACAATAAAAAAGAAGCATTATAGCTAGACACAGGAAAACCTCAAATTGAATGGAAAAGAGACAGTCAATTGATGCCAACATTGAGATGACAGAGATGTCAAAATGATCTGACAAAGATTTCAAAGCAGCCATTGTAAAAGTGATTCTAGGAGCAATTACAAAAGTGCTTGAAACAACATTTTAAAAGCCTCAGAAAGAAATATACAATCTCAGCAAAGAAATAAAATATAAACCAAATGGACATTATAGAACTGAAAATAAAGCTCAGTTGATGGAGTCAGCAACTCGGAGAAAAGAATCAATGAACTAGGAGATAGAACTATTAAAATTGTCCAATCCTAGAAACAGAGAGAAAATAGACTGCATTTTAAAAGAACCTCTGGGACTATAACAAAGGATCAAATATTCATGTCATCATATCCCAAAAGGAGAGGAGAAAGAATGGGGCAGAAAAAAGTACCTACAGAAATAGTATTTGAGAACTCCACAAATTTGGCAAAAATAAATATAAATAAATAAATAACAGGTTCAGGAAGTTAAGCGATCTCTAAAGAGGATAAACCCTACTAAATCGATACCAAGACACATCATAGTTAAACTTCTGTAAACGAAACACAAAGAAAAAATTTTAAAGTAGTGAAAGAGAAATGATGTCTTATTTATAGGGGAAAATAATTTGAACCACAGTGGGTTTCTACTTAGGCCTGCAGAGACCAAAAAGAAGTGACACGCATTTTTTAAGAGGGCTGAAAGAAAAAAAGCTGTTTACCCAGAATCCTATTTCTAGCAAAAATAGACTTTAGGAATGAAGGTGAAATCAAGACATTTTCAGTTGAAGAAAAACTAAGAATATTTTTCACCCATAGAGCGACCCTAAATGAAGGGCTAAAAGAAATTCTCTAAACAGTAAAAAAAAAGATGAGAAAGGAACTATAAACAACAGGAAATAAGAAAGAAAACAGTAAGGAAAAACAATAATAAATCAACTACATACCTATTAGAATGGCTAAAATCCCAAATATTAACAATATCAAATGTTGAGGAGAATGTGGAATAACAGAAACACTCACTATATTGCTGGTGGGAATGCAAAATGATATAGCCACTTCAGAAGATAGTTTGGTGGTTTCTTACAAAGCTAAACGTAGTCTTACTGTAGGATCCAGAAATTTCACACCTTGGTATTTACTAAAATGAGTTGAAGATACGACCCTCACAAAAACCTGCACATTGGTGTTTATAGCAGCTTTATTTATAATTGCCAAAACACTAAGGTGTTCCTCAATAGGCGAATGGATAAACTGTGGTCCATACATAAAACTGAATATTATTTGATGATAAAAGGAAATGACCTATCAAGCCATAAAAAGACATGAAGGAACAATAAATGCATATTGCTAACTGAAAGAAGCTACTCTGAAAATGCTCCATACTATATGATTCCAACTATTTGACACTTAACAAAAGGCAAAATTATGGGATAAAGATCATTGTTTGCCTAGGATTCATTGGGAGAAAGGAAAGGAAATATTAACAGGTTTGAGCATAGGGGAATTTGAGGGCAGGGAAACTATTCTCTGTGTTACCATAACAGTGGACATATGCCATTATACTGTTGTCCTTTGGAGTTCCACAAAATCACATACATGGAATCTCCAAACTACCTTAAGTGATTGGTGAATTAATTCCTGATTGTATCTTTAAGCAGGAGAAATAGGTCCCTGGCATGCTATCCCATGAATGCTACCAGTCTCTTTACACCCTTCTACTTGTGCCTTGTAACAAGATGTGAATTTTCTATTTGGGTTTCCATAATGAGAAAAGATACTTTATAGAATCAGAACTTGGTTATGTTTCATTATACTTTCAATGTTGCTGGAGTTAATTTTTTTAAAACAGAGACTGAAAAGCAAGAGATGTCTGTTAGAGTTTGGAACCTGAATTTTGCAGAGACATTTATTTTGTAAGACTTGTAGCAGAACTGTCTAGGAACTGATAGCCCAAGGTCAAGCTTCAGTCTTCTCTAGAAAGTAAACAATGAATCTTTTTGAAGCATTTGACAGGAAAACAGTTGTTTCTGGCTGAAAAGACATGAGTATAGGATGTGTACATTATAGTGCACATGTCAAAATTTATAAAATATAGTGGCTTTTGCTTCCAACCTAAGTAGCCCTGCACTGATGGTTCAGGACATTTTGACTGTAGTCAACACCATAGAACACTGTTCCCTGCCTTCTTTACTCTTGCGGGAAGACTTGTGGCAGTAAGAAATCTTTTTGCTCAATCTATTCTGAAGGAACAAGCACTCTCCTAAAGGTTTATTGAGACAAAACTCATCATCTAAAATGTAGTTCTCCTACTTCTTATTTTCCACTAAATGCAAACTATTATTCCCACTACCAAAGGAATTCTAATAACATCAGAGAAATTTTGTATACTCAGAACCTTATAAAATTTATCCACTATAGTAGATCCTCCACAAATATTCACTGAATTGGACTGAATTTGTTCACCTGTCTTGTCTAACAATAAATTAGATTATCCTGCTTGTAAATTTAAAATTATAATAATAATAAAGAAATAAATTTATGTGATAAAATATAAATTAGGAGCACAGAAAAAGTATGATTTCTTGTGTGGTGTTTACTTATTCTAGTATGTGAAATTGGAGTAAGAAATATAGTAAGGTGCTAAACGTTCTCTCTAGTATAGGCCAAAAAAGCAGACAATGAAGGAAAGAATAATGTATACAATTAGGAAAGTAATTAGCAATTAAGAGACATCATTAAATACACAAATAAAACAAAGACTAAACAACAAAATAAACCTAGATTACAAAATTTTTCTTGGCCCAAATTCTTACTGTCTCTTTCTTTTTTTTTTTTTTTTTATTATAGCAAATGTCCCCTGCCAACAAGATCTTTAGTACATTGGCTTTGTTAACTGAGTATTTCTACAGAATGCAAATAACCTAAATGTACTTTCCTTTTGTTAAATTGCATATTATTTTGGTACCCAGTAAATGCCATCAAAATTATTCATAGAGATTCAGGAACATAACAGAATTGGAATTACTTATTTTGGATAGCCTAAGGCATTAAAGTTCATAAAAATTCACTTTTCAAATAGGACACATGAACCCACATGGACATAAAATGTGTCTTTTTCTGTTTTCGGATTTGATAGATTGTCCATAAGCACACTAATTTGTGAATTTCAGTGAATGCTTATAAACTTAGGTCAATGAATATTTCATGAATATTCACCAATGATTCATGAGAATTTCACATGGCTAGTATCAACTTTTTGAGGACTATGCATTGGGGATATTTTACAATAGATATAGTAATACTACAGTTATTTAGGTCAAGTCTCCGTTTACTTGCATTATATTAGTTTATCTAAAAATATTACTTTTAAAAAAAATATATTACTTTTGCATCCACTATTTTTTATTTTAGCCAACAATTATATCAGAGTAAACACACTCAGCAAGAAAGCCTGCTTATTTTACTATTGTATGCCATGCAATAAACAGGCCCACAACCCCCAAAACTTTTTACAACACAAGATACTGGTGCTAGTACTCAATTCTTTAATTTGGACTGTCTCTCCATTTCTTTCATTGCCATTTACTTCTTTATTTTTTTAGTTTCTATCTGCTCCTTTCAACTAGATCTCCACCTTCTGCCATAAACAGAGCAGTTTCATCTAAATGGAGGCTCTGCGAGGGAGATGGAAGCTTCCAGCATCTGGGAAATGAGTAGTGGAGTTAAGGTGGAAATGAAGAGAATAGTTTTTCAAATCCCAGAAAACTGACAGGGTAACATTAATTCACTGAGAACCATTTTTAAAACATCAACTGTTTTTAGGTTCCTGTGCCAGATACAGGGATAAAACAATAAACAAGAAACAGATCTGAACCTCAAGGAATTCACGAAGAGAGGACATAAATATTAACTTAAATTATTTCATTGTAATGTTAAAGGTGTAATAGATGTGGCTACAAGATATTGTGAGAGGACAAAGGAGGAAATGAAATACATGAAATTTTAAGACAAGTATTAAAGTTTTAACATATTTGATTACTTGGATTATAATTATTAATTATTTTTCCATACACATTATATATTTTGCTCATATGTATTTGTATCTGTACTGTCAGTGATAAATTTAAATGTTTAAACATGTTTTTGCCATCCCAAGGCAAATATAATTGTTTTGGGGCTTACACATGATTTTGAAAGACTTGATTTCTAAATTCATTAATTCATTTATATAAATTCATTAATATATTTTTCCCCAATAGCCATTTTAGTGACCATAGAGAGTGATTGTGTTTTGAGTATTGAATTTCAAAGATACATGAAAGAAAAGCCGGGATAATGTACAATTTTGTCTGTAGAATTTTCTTGTTGAACAATAAGTATGTAACTGAGTTTCACCAAATTTGGAAAGTGGAGAATAATGGACATCATCCTATGGTGTTCAAAATACTCTAAAGATTTCAGTTTCACCTTTTAAATAATTCACAGATTTAAAATTCTTGTAGTAAAATCAGCTTATCACTTTTTTTTTTTTTTTTTGCCTCATGGCATGAGTTCATAGACTTATTTCCTACTTTTCTTACTTGGCTAGAAAGTGACAGATAAGTAAAATTTTGAAAATGAAGACATAAAAATTATATTGGAAACTGTTAACCATTTTGGTCCCTAATAATATGATGATAATTTTGTGCTTATATTTGATACATATTCTCAGCATATATAGTTGGCCTAGAAACCTACTTAGTTTACAGCTAACATCCACTGCCTTACCACATTTGACTTCTTATATTCTACCAGTACACTTTGTGTTTTTTAAATATAGGTATTAATAAAATAATAACATTGTTATTGTATACCAATAAAGGGCTACATTCTGTTGCTATTTGATATTTTGGCATAATACTTATATTTTTATAAAATATAATTAAGCCTACAAATGTTCAATCAAATCTTCAAAACTAATTGTGTGCTTATCATTAAGTATGGCTTTGTCTCTTTGCCATTGTAAAAAGAAACCCGATAAATTTATCACACAAAGTAATTTAAAAATAGAAGCAAATCTCTGTCAATAAACTACTTTCAGCTTTTTTTCTGTGAATAACTCACCCCTTCCTCTCAGACCCAGGGAAAATCAGTGAAAATTCTGATGGATGGAAAAATGTATGAAATAAAATGGTCATAAATAGGAGTAGGTGATCAGATATAGAAGTAGATGAAAAATTTTGAATTGCTTAAAAATTTCAGCAAAACTAAAACGCTTTATTAAGTAAAGGAATACAGAAGTGCATATACACACCTTTGCTTTGAATATTAAGCATCATGAGTGTATTGCATATATTTTATTATATTGACAAGCGATGACCATTAAAAGCGTGATTTCAAAATTTCCTCCTGGCTTTCATAATTCTCAGCAAAAGATTCTAAATGGAGTTCCAATCTATTTCCTTACCAAACCAAACCAAACCAAACAAAATAAAGAAAAAGCCCACCAAATTCTCTGGATGCCACTATTCAAAACATTTATTAGTAAACATTTGCTTTGGGCCTTTGAAAATAGGCCCAATGAGTAAAACATTTTTATGATGGACTGTACAAACTATGTTTATCAATTAGTTTTAGCTGCATTAATGAAACCCTTTAAAATCCAGTATATTAACAGAAACACTATTGCTTTCCACATGTGTCTGTGTTGCCTGGGCTGTTTTGCTATTGTAGGCCATGCTCTGCTGATCTCAACAAGGTTTGCCTATGCATCTGAAGTCAAGCTGCAGGGAATCTGGCGCTGATCGACCTAGCGTGGCCTCATTCTTATGTCTGGGAACTGGGGATACATATTAGTTGGGGTGATGGGAGTGACATAATCATTGCTTTTCATCAGGCAATGGGCTACCCTGGGGAAGAATATTTCAGTAGTACCAAGGGGCAAATCCCAAAGCTAAGCACTTTTCTAGCCTGTGCTTTTATCACATTTGCTATTTTCCTATTATCCAAAGCAAACTGCATGGCTATGCCCAGAATCGGTGTGGGAGGCAAATCTCTGAGGGCATAGATAAAGGGAGATACGAATAAATCGCACAAATATATAAGAAAATGTACGCCTTTAAAATAGTTTGGATTATCAAAACTATGATATCAAAGATTTTTTTTTTTGCAAATGACCAGACTAGTATAAAAAGTGAGGCTGTTTGAGGACTTGGTTTCAACTACAGAAAGAGTAAAACTAATAATAAAAAATGAAGCCAACATTCTTGGGTAAGGTCCAGGGCTGGTTTACAAACTGATGTTGTCCTTCAAAAATTGTCTTCATCTCCATTTTGGTCCCAGTGTAAACATTTATTAGCTATTAAGTGCCTGAGTGATTTGAAATACAAGCTGTTCCAAATTATCAGTGCCAATAGGGTAGGAAATAACAGGCAACTGACCAGATACACTGTGTAGACAGAACTAAACTATGATTTCTGAGAATCCTGCAAGTAGTTTGAAAGTTAGTTTCGTATGAAATGGAGCATCTGTCTAGATGGCATTTAGACAACTGATAATGTCATAAATAATTATTTTTCATCTCAGGAAAAGGATTACCTCAGTTCAACACTTCTACTCAATAAATAGTGAAGCTTAGAGTGGTAAACCATAAAAATACCACGATCACTCCTTTTTGTTTAGTGATTCAGATTTTTTCAGTTTCTTTAAATTATGTAATTTCTTTATGCATCATTTGCATAATGGAGATATTAATACAGACTTAATAAGATAATTACAAGAAATACATTGCAGATATTTTATGACATTTTAAAACTGAAAAATGCCACATGCCTTCTGTTCTGCAATTAGACTGCTGTAGTCTTATGCAACCATCCATTATAAAAGCAATATTATAATTGTTTTAGTAGAAGAAAGATATATAGGCATTATGAGATTTTTCACACATTGCTTTAGTAAAGAAGGTACAAAACCACTCCATGTAATGTGACTGTATGTCAAGGTAAAGCATTTTTGTCCAAAGTATAGTTAGATTTCCAGAAAGATTCTCGTTCCAAATTGAGTAACAACAAAGGTGTTAGGATAATCAAGTCACATTCCATAATTACTTGATTGTATTATAGCTAAATTTGTATTATGAAGTGTATATATTTAAACATGTAAGTTAATAAGCAACCGCTTGAAATGTTTGTTTGTATTATTTACCACTAAGTAAAATTTCTGATGCAGCACTTCAGAGAATGAATTGAGTCATAAATTTAGAAATAATTGTCCTGAAATATGTGTTGCAGAATATTAATAGAGTCTCTACATTTTATACTTTCTACTGAAGACTAAATATTGATGACGTTTTGTAAGTGAACCTCATTTGACAGAAACATTTTTTATTTTGCAAAAATAATTATAGACTTTAAATCAAATGGTGTCTTCTAGGGAATATTCTGTATATGTGTGTGCATTTCACTTGTTTTAGATATTCAATAAACTCTTAGTGCTTATCATGTACTGGACAGTCTTCTGTCTAATATCATTACAAATATCAACTGAATAAATTATCACGGTACACTTATGAGGCAGTGTGTTAGTGTTATACTCATTTTGCATAGAGAAAATTTAGATAGGTTAAATAGCTTGCCCAAATTCACACAATTATCAAACATTGTGATAAAAAGGTGAACTCTGAACTTTTAATAAAAGCAGTATTCAGCTTGAAAATTGAGTAGATTGTGTGTGAGAGTATATCCCAACTTTTAGTTCTCACTGTCCTTTATCTACAAAACTGAAAAGGCCTCTATTAGAAAAATCCTCAGAATGTTGAGCTTACAACTGTTCTTTATTTCTCTGCATCTGGTCTTAAAATCCATTGATTTTTAAGAGTTTTACCAACATTTTCTTCTAGAATTCTTGTAGTTTCATGCCTGAGGTTTAAATCTGTTATCCACCATGAGTTGAATTTATGAAGAAGACCACAAAGGCAATCACAGCAACAACAAAAATAAGTAAATGGGACCTGATCAAATTAAAAAGCTTCTGCACAGCCAAGGAAACTATCAGGAGAGCAAACAGACAACCTATAGAATGGGAGAAAATATTTGCATGTTACACATCCAATAAAGGGCTAATAACTAGAATCTATATAGAACTAAGCAAAATGAGCAAGACAAAATCAAACAATCCCATTAAAAAATGCACAAAGGACATGAAAAGAAACTTTTCAAAAGAAGACAGACTCATGGCCAACAAACATATGAAAAAATGCTCAGCATCTCTAACCATCAGGGAAATGCAAATCAAAAACCACAATCAGATATCACTTAACACCAGTGAGAATGGCCTATATCAAAAAGTCCCAGAACAATAAATGTTGGTGTGGATGTGCAGAGATAGGAAAACTCAGACACTGCTGCAGGGACTGCAAACTAGTACAACCTCTGTGAAAAGTAATATGGAGATACCTCAAAGAGCTACAAGTAGAACTACCATTTGATCCAGCAACCCATTCCTGGGCATCAACCCAAGAGAACGAAAGACATTCTATAAAAAAGACATCTGCACTGGAATGTTTATAGCAACACAATTCACAATTGCAAAAATGTGGAAAGAACCCAAGTGCTCATCAATACATAAGTGGATTAATAAAATGTGGTGCATGTATACCATGGAGTTCTAATCAGCCACAAAAAATAATGGTGACCTAGCACCTCTTGTATTACCTTTGATAGAGTTGGAGCTTATTCTACTAAGTGAAGTATCCTGAGAATGGATAAACAATCACCATATGTACTCACCATCAAATTGGAATGAACTGATCAACACTTAAGTGCACATAGTAGTAACATTCATGGGGTGTTGAGCGTATGGGAGGGCAGAGGAGAGGCTGGGTATATACACACTTAACGAGTGTGTGAGCACTGTCTGGGTGATGGACATGCTTGAAGCCCTGACTCAAGTGAGGCAAAGGCAATATATATAATCTAAACATTTGTACCCCATAATATGCTGAAATTAAAAAATGTTGATTTTTAAATAATTTTTGATGTCTTCACATTTTTTCCTTCAAATTTTTTGGACATATATCACAATTTTATTATTTAAATATAACAAAAATTAAAACATGACAAAGGCATCACATACACTATTATATTACCATTTAAATATAACATAGGAAAATACTACAAAATAAGAAATATAGAAACTAAAACTAGGTAAAATTTTATTTAATATGATAGGTGTGCTTGCCTGTTTATAGATTCATTCCAGTCGGGAACACAGGAAGAGAATGCTACCCACGTATCTGCTGCACCATTCAGCCCATTTCTCTCCTTTGTTTTTAACTGGGTTAAGATAGAAAATCCTAGTTCACACAAACTAGTTGTTGTGAAGGGTAGTAAGAGCAGGGCACTCTTTCTACTTAGCAAAGAAAAGTCTTCCTTTATCTTAATCCAAAATGCTGATAAACTTAAGGTCTTACAATCATTCTTCAATGTGTATGAAGAACTAAGCTGTAATAATTCATTCTCTTTTTCAGGCACCAAGTTTAGCTCCATTATTAACTCTGGGTTTCAAAATGCTAATGGATCTTTTATCCAACTGTTTTCCCTTAATGTTTCAAATTTCTCTTCTGGAAAGAAATGGTTAAAAGTTTGAGATAGAGAAGTGAGATGCAACAATATCTCTAATTTATTCCTTTCAAAATATTTTCATTAATAATATTCTCTTCACTATGTTGCAAAGCTTTTGGAAACATATAGTAGCTAGGACAACTACTTTTAAGCCTTGCTTGTCATAACAATAGCTGTTTCCTGTAGTCAGGTTGATCTTCAATGTTTCTCTACCATTCCCAGCAGCAGGAACACTTATACCCTATTCACACAATAGGAAAAGCATTTAGTATTTTAGTCAGACCACATTTCTCAATTGCCACTGATTCCACCCGTGCGAGACTATCTCTAATATCCATGAAAATAATTAAGCCACTGCATCATCTCAGGTCCTCCATGTAGCAGACACCAGCACAAGATTGGACTTGCAGGAGATTTATTCGGGAACATTCCTGTGTAGGGTAGAGGAGAGGAAGAAGAGGACTAGACAGGGAGAGCCAAGACTGCAATGCTGATTTGACATTTGCTAAAGAAGACAACGTGGGAACGTTGAGGGGGAAGAGCCTATAGACTGAAGACAATGATGAACTGTTACAATAGTGTCTCATACTGGCCAGGGATACCTTAGCTCTAGGAAGCCCACCATGCTCAGCCATTAGCTGGGAGCAGGTCAGGGAGGGAGAGCATGGCTCTGGCATGAGCACTGCACCAAATCCAGAAGGCAGAGCATGTGAGGGCTGTCAGTTCTTTACACTTCTCACAGCAAGTCCTTCCCGAAGGGGATCTGAGCAGTGTATTCCCATGGCTGTCACAACGACTAATTTTACCAATGGCCCTCTGCTTTAGTTTGCACTTCTATTATTTCAATTTCCTCCTCTAAATAATGAGATAAAATTAGGTCCAGATTTTTAAGATTAATGAAAGGTATCCAATGAGAAAATATAAATATAACTGTTATGAAACCCTTAAAGGTGCTATGCAAATATTATTAGGGCACTCCTTAAATACAGTTCTTTACAACAAACATTCCATTCACAGACTTAACAAAATAAATCATAAATTTGAATTTTAGAAAACTACATTCCATCTTAATGAGTTAATGACATGCAACTTAAGACATTTCTAAATAAAATCATAGTACTAAAAGACATACTCTACTTAAGTCCATGATTAGAATTTAGCTTTACTTTCTATGTATCCTTGATTAAAAATGACTTGTGATTTTTCATTGGTGAGCACATAAGCAACTTTGAACCATTTCAAAATAGTTCATCAGCTTTGAGTTTCTAAGAGGAAATATGCATATTAAAAGATATCAATAGCAATAATAATTTCTATTGTGATAAACAAAATAGCAACAGAATTTATAGAGTACCACATTTCATATGTGTAAGGCTGGTGGCAGGCCCCCTCCTTTCTCTAGATAAAAAAGAAAAGGCTCATGAGACCAGACCTGCCAAGGACAAACTGCCAGGCCCCGCTGAGAAGAAACACACCCAGATGTTCCCCCGATAAGAACGTTTAGGCTCCTGGGTTCCCCAAATACCGCCAGCCCCACCTATTTCTCAATGACCACCCAAGGTCACAATGGAAAATCCCCAGCTCTTCCCGCCAAAAGTCCCTAGCCCAACCCAAACGGTATAAAAGGCCTCAGCCCATTCAAATGGATGTGACTTCTCGGGCCCCCTCTCTTGGGACCCCAGAACCTCAACCAGGAGTGCTGCTAAATAAATCCAAATTGTTTAGCGCTCTCTCTCTCTCTCTCTCTCTCTCTCTCTCTCTCTTTCTCTGTTTCTTTCGCTGTCAGAAAGCTTTACAATATGGATATGTACTAAACTATTTACAATACGGAAATATATAGACAAGATGTGCAGACAAAGCCTCTCCTTTTGTTTTTTTAAATTTTAAAACATTTAATCGAAAAATAAAGATTGACTGTATTCAAGGTGTACAACATGATGATTTCATATGCGTGTACATATACATTGTGTAATAATTACCACAATCAAATGAATGAACACATCAGCCACCACCCATCTCTCAGCTGTGGTCTGAGAGCAGTTTAGCACACAGACCCAGGGGGAGCCAAGCATGCTTGTCACTGAAGAAGTAGGCTTGCCAAGATCTTGCTACCACAAATGCTCTCCTTTACAAAGCCAGGTATAATTTTTTTGGCTAGATGAAACTGTTTCTTTTTCAAGTCACTTACATTTTATGAAATTTCAGGAATAATATATATTATTAACAAATGACAGAAAGGGATCTGGAATTGTTTCCATATGACAATTTTATATCCCAATAAGAAATTATCATCATTAGTTTCTCTTTACTCTATCAGTTTGTGACTCTGTATTCTTATTAATATATATTTATGGTTGTCTGAAGTATAGAGAAATACATAACTATATTCAATTGGAGAATAATTATTTTTCTTTTAAAATAAATTTGATTGTAACTGGGATGGGAAGAATTTTGGAGGATGGAGAAAAGAGTTAAAATTACAAATATATGACTAATATGTAATATATAGTCTAGTCTCTGGAATATACACTAGTTTCTGGAATAGTGGTATCATATACTAGTCTCTGGAATATAGTTAAAAATATACATTGTTTCAAAGTTCGGCTGTTAATAAAGATATAAATAACAAAAACAACCTGGGTACAAACTTTTAAAATATATTTTTATTTATTTGATAGCATAGAAATAAGTAAAACTAAACAACGCCAAAATCACTTTCTAAAGTTCTTATGCTAACATATCACTCCTGTCCAATGCCCAGATTACACTTAGAAATATACATTTATGATTTTATTTCAAAGGTTGTAGAGAAGTCAATAAACTCAAGTGTAAAAATTTATTCTCATTTGTTGCTTTAGGAAAATAATTTTCAATTTTTTTTGTATATTTGTTGTACTTCCGATTACCAAATTTTGGTAATATACTTGTAGGTGATGTGGTTTAACATAATACTAAATAAAAGAGGACTATTGAAAATCTATCAGTAACACAAAAATTTATTGTTGATATTATAATGTTTATAAAAGGATCTCTATTAGTCAACTTCTTATTTTTGTCTGCTCTAAGCGTTCACTTACTATTTGGATAAAACTTTTACCCTGGATGCTCATGTGTACTTGTAATCATAATATCCTCTTTTGAGTGTCACCTTGATATTAAATCAAAATTTCCACCTAGAGCTATAAGTAGTAAGCCACTTACCTCATTGTTCTAGTAGACACATATCAGTTTAATGGTATGTATAATCACTATAGCAAAACAAAACAAAAAACCTCCAAAACCTTGATGACTCACTGAGTAAGGATTATTGCCTACATTATGATATTCAGCTATGCTTCACTAACTTTGACTATTGTATATTGGCATCATGAAACTTTTATAGAATCCATCTTTCAGGTGATATGCTAAAAATTACAAACTCAAAAAATTTCTGCTTATTTATTATCCTTCTTCTTTTAAGGAGTGCTCCTGTGGGCTCATTTCCAAATAGATGAAATCTCTCTAGCAATGAATAATAAATTTTAAATTTAGGCACCAGTATTCCCTTGATAGATTAGTTAAAAGTGTTTTCAAAAACTGGCCAACTACCAAAATCCAGATAGCAATATTAATAAATTGATTAGTGAGAAAAATGCACTTCTGTTTGAAAGTTATGCATGGGAGGAAATGTTTTGAAGTTAACTAGAATACAGCTATTTAATACATATCTGTTTATTTCTTTAAATAGCTATTTAATAAACTGTTTCCACAAGTTTAGTGAGATGTGGGATGGTATAAAATTTATGTTAAACAAAATTTTATAACCCATTAATAATTTATCATGTAAAATATTAACATTTATAAAATAAATGTCGTTTGAACATATATGTGTGTGTAGCATTTTAAATGATATCCTCTTTTTTTTTCCTGCATTTTCCGAGAGAAGTGAGTCATATTGATGAACAAAGAAAGCTGTAAGACATCATGGAAACATACTGATGTATGGCATGGGCATGAAGAGAATTAAGAAACAGGCTTTTTAATAATGGAGAATAGTGATACCAGGACAAAAGTACGTTAAAAGAACCAGAAATAAAACATTGGAATTTGCCTTAACTAGTTGATATTGGTAACCATCTCTAAACCATGCGAGCCTCTGAAATGTAGAAATTTGTATTAGAACTGAGATCTTACAGAACATCGCACCAAATCAAAACAATAAAAAAGTTATCCTGGCTGGGCGTGGTGGCTCACGCCTGTGAACCTAGCACTCTGGGAGGCCGAGGCAGGAGGATCGCTTGAGCTCAGGAGTTGGAGACCAGCCTGAGCAAGAGTGAGACCTCTTCTATAGTCTCTACTATAAATAGAAAGAAATTAGCCTAACAACTAAAAACAGAGAAAAATTAGCCAGGCATGGTGGCGCATGCCTGCACTCCCAGCTATTCAGGAGGCTGAGGCAGGAGGATCGCATGAGCCCAGGAGTTTGAGGTTACTGTGAGCTAGGCTCATGCCATGGCACTCAAGTCCGGGCAAGAGATTGAGGAGACTCTGTCTCAAAAAAAAAAAAAAGATATCCTACCAGTAGTTATGAAAAAATATGTCAAACTTTCAGAGCATTAAAGTATAGTCAGTTTAAATTGTTTCATTCCCAAATATAATTTATGGTCCTGTTTGATCTAAGTAAAATAATTTTATAACCTATTATTGACAGTGTTTTCCTTTATCTGGATTTTATAAAGCCAAAGCAAAATTGTTCTTGCAAGTCTGAGTGGGTTAAACAAATAAATTTGACATTGAACCATATTTCTTTCTGGGAGCACAATTCAGTTTATTTAGGGTTAAAAACAATTTGTCGATGTTTGTAATGACAATAGCCTTTCACAACGTAATAGGAATCAAGCTTTTATCACCACAGATTTCAGTACTTGACCCAGTACCCTGAAGAGAAGGGAACAACTGAAATGGGAAAGTGTTTTTTAAGTGCTTACACCAAAGATATATATCGTTGAGAAACAATTTTTGAGTGAGATGTTTATATAGTATCTCTTTATAACCCGTACTAAAATTCATGATTGTGCCTGTCACCCTTCTGGAGAACTACTATATCGTGGACTAGCATCTGATCAATAGCACATGTCAGGTAGGATGAAATGTGGCAATAGCAATATTTTTACTACCATTGTTTTCTCAGAACAGATGACCTGGTATGTGCGATACTTATAGGATAAAATTATAACAGTACGTGAGTTACAAAATGGGACAAAAATATAATATTATGCCATCCTAAGATATTTCTAATCAAGCTTTTGCTCTTGTCATGATTTTGTTTTTTTTTTTTTTTTTTTTTTTTTTTTTTTTTTTTTTTGAGACAGAGTCTCGCTTTGTTGCCCAGGCTAGAGTGAGTGCCGTGGCGTCAGCCTAGCTCACAGCAACCTCAAACTCCTGGGCTCGAGTGATCCTTCTGCCTCAGCCTCCCGGGTAGCTGGGACTACAGGCATGCGCCACCATGCCCGGCTAATTTTTTTATATATATATCAGTTGGCCAATTAATTTCTTTCTATTTATAGTAGAAACGGGGTCTCGCTCTTGCTCAGGCTGGTTTTGAACTCCTGACCTTGAGCAATCCGCCCGCCTCGGCCTCCCAAGAGCTAGGATTACAGGCGTGAGCCACAGCGCCCGGCCTTGTTTTTTTTTTTTTTTTTTTTTTTTTTTTTTTTTTTTTTTTTTTTTTTTATGATATTAACCACAAATTTATAGACTGGAAGTGAAGCACTAACACAAATAGTTCAGATTTTCTCTCAGTCCCCAAATACCCTCTTTCAATCTTTGTTCTACTGATCTAAATTGAAAACAAGAGAGAACAATTATAAGGAATGGCAGATTCACTTTCCTTAGGTGCTTGGATATAAGCATCTATGAGTGGTTTATTTCTTTACTGTAGGGTCCCCTGCCTACCAGGGGCAGAAGTGTGAATTTCAGAAAGAACTCATCCCCTTTTGTTAATTGTAAAATAAGTAATTTCTATAAGAGAAAACTTATTTTTGTGAGTCTCTGCTGAATTGGAGAGGCACTTTTAGAGAACTCCTCTTAGAGAGTTACTGAGAAAGCCCCTGTCATCTGACAAAAGATTATTCAAAGTCAAGGACAACAGATAATGATAATAAGGTTAATTAACTAACACTTTTATTAGATATATATAATATATATTTTGCATTATATATTTACATATATAATTAACATTTTCTGAGTACATACTATATGGTATGTACTAAGCATTTAGCAAGTATTTTCTTATACTAAGCATTTAGCAAGTATTTTCTTATTTAATAATCTTGATAAATGCATATGAGTTGTATTAATAGTAACCCATATTATAAATGAGGAAAATAAAGCTTAAGAGACATAAAATAATTTCAAGGTTACAGTAAGTGACAGAGCCAAGATTCCTGAAAGTCCCTTGTTCTTTGGGAGGTGACACAAAATTGTTTTCCAGTCAGATCATAATTTTTACAATCTCTGTAGTAACTATAAATTCAAAATGTTCCCACTTTCCCTGCCCCAATTCACTTTTGGCACCCACCCATAAAATGTCACTTCTCAAAAATGGGGAAAAATATGCTGAATACTGGGCTTTTATCACAGTGCTTCTTTACTGATGGAATTTTTTTCTGATTGCTGAATTTAGAATACTGATACAACAAGGAAGATTAACAATACCTCATCTATAAAAACTTCAACTATGTGGATATCTCAGAAAAGAGTTATATTGGACATAGCAGCCAATTCTCAGAGGTAAGGGGGCAATGGCTTATCTTAACAGTTATTTCTGTGTATAGCTGTGACATCAAAAATACTCTTGCAAATGAAAAATATGTGCTTCTAAAAGTTCTGTAATAGTGAACAATATCCATAAAATCACTATTAACAATGTCCAGGAAATAGCAGCAAAAGCCACAGCAGCAGTTATATTTTCATTACAGTATTAAACATATGGGTAAATGAATTATAAAAAATGTTTCCCTTAGTAACCACAAATAAGAGTTTTCACAAATTATGCTCCTAGGATGAACTGATTTGGTGATTCACATTTTGGAAGTGAGTGATTGTTTTTCATTGTTATATCCTAGTTCGAATTATTTCAAGAAGACTAAAAAAGATTAAAAATAATATTATAAAGAAGGAAAAAAATACAAGTATATATAAACTATCCTAGCCCACTGTTATATTTCCCCTTTTTAAATATAATCTCCCACTTATATCCCTATTTTTCTTTGGAATATATTTAAAATATCTTCAGACAAGACAGAAAGCTGAGGACATAGAGTACAGCAATTAGTAGAGGAGTGAGATATGTTATTTTTCATACTACTAATAATGTGTATTTATGTGAGATATAGAATTTAATTGAGATCTAATAACAAAGACATCTGTAAATGATCAGAAATGGCACAATTAACAAAATTATATGTAATGTTGAATTTAAATATAAAAAACCACAAAAAGCCATTAGGAATTTTATTTTTTAAAACTATGTAATTGTACTTGTCTTATCATAGAATCTAGTTGAACTTTAATTGTATGTATTTATTGAAATTACGTTATAAAATTACTCTGCAGCATATAAAAAGTTGATCTACTAAAGTTTTAAGATTTGTGGAAAAATATGTCTAAAGTCAAATCAAACTGACTGAAATTTTCTTTGCATTTTAATTTGTTTCAATTCTTCTTATTATTTATTTTCAGAAATTTGTTCCATCTTCTTCCTTTAGTCTTATTTGAGTCTTAAAATATTCAAAGATCACATAATATTTTAAATACAATTAAGTGTATGTTATATGAAATGATTTAATAACCATATTTCTCAACTAAATTGTTATTGACATCAACCATTGTCTCATAAAGATCTACTTTCCACAATAAATAATAGAACCCTTTATTTAAATTTACATGTGAAACCAAATATAATTATTTGTAAAGCAATCAAATCAATAAAAATCACCCATTGCACTGAAAATAATGGACAAGATATAAAAGGTCAACATAAATGCTTGTGGAACAACCTATTTTTAAATTATCCATGAATCCTGTATGTTTATGTGTAATATGTTGTGAACACATCACTTTTGTGCCTACCTTTCTAGATGAAGATGCAGCAGTAGCAGGCCTGTGAGGGGGTGCATGAGCTAATCTCTGCTCTGTAAAATCTACACATGACACTTTCAATTATTTCACTCATTTCTTTTTTTCCTTACTTGTTTGCATTTTTACTTAACACTATTATGTGTGTGAGTAATCGAGAATGTTAAAAGAATAATTATGCTGACCTATTTTTTTTAAAAGAATTTTTTATGGTAATAGCACTTAACATGACATCTAGCTTCTTAGCAGATTTCATAATACAGCATTGTTATCTATAGGCACAATATTGTATAGCAGATCCTAAAATGTATTCATCTCGGATAACTGACATTTTATATCCATTGATTAGCAACCCCCATTTCCGTCTCCCCTCCTCCCGGCCTCTGGCAACCACTATTTCATTACTTGTTTCTATGAGTTGGACTATTTAGATACTTCATATAAGTGGAATCATGCAGTATTTGTCCTTCTGTAACTTGCTTATTTCACTGAACATAATATCCTCAAAATCCATTCCTCTTGTCACGTACTGACGGATTTCTTTCTTTGTAAAGGCTGAATAATATTCCATTGTATGTATAGACCACATTTATAAATCCATTCATCCATTGTTGGACATTTAGTCTGTTTCCACATCTAGAATATTGTAAATAGTGCTGTAATGAACATAGGAGTACTAATATCTCTTTGACACACCTGAATTCGATTCTTCTGGGTAAAAACTCAGAAGTGGGGTTGCTGGATCATATGGTATTTCTATTTTTAATTTTTAGAAAAATATGCAGACTTTTAAGAATGACTTTAATGGTGAGTTATAGAATTAATATAACTACATTCCTGCATCTATATAAATAAATGAATTCACATGAATTTGACAAACTGAAGTAATATGTAGATCAGTTAATGCTTAGATTGCTTAAAAATTATAGTAATTATCTCGCATCTGTTTATCCTATCCCAAAAAATTGATTCACTATTTAGCCATGAGGATAAGCCTTTTGATAGCAGTGGTATTAAACTTAAAAAAACAAGCAACCTCTGGCAGAGGAACAAATAATTAGGTTAATGCCTATGATCTTATTTCATATTCTTTTTACTTAACTTGTGAAATTAAAATATAAACTCCTGTCTTATTGTTTTCTACTTATTGTCTTTTCAATATATTCTACACTGTGTCAATCCTTTTAAGTCTTGGGAAAAGTAGAATAATTTGAAGAAATATTACTTTCAGCAAGTCTCTAGACCAGGCAATTTATTGTGTTCCACTTTCCAACTTAATATATCTTAGATGTATACATTTTTTGTACAAGAAAATTATGCTCAGGTTTTATAGGTATAAACTGATTGTCAGAGTGAGTTTTTAAAAATCACTTATTTAATACTAAGTACAAAATTAATATAATGCATAAATGCATCTATATTGCTTAAACAGAACCAAACATTTTATTCATAAAATTCTAACAAAAGTGAAAATGTAGGTATGATATCACAAATAAATTTTATGTCTACGAATAAAAGTTACTTTTAAATAACCCTCAATTTCATTGCCACACATTTTCTTGACTTAAAGTTGTGCAAAATATCCTAGAATTAATATGATTCTAGATAGAGACCAATGAAACCTATTTTGAAATATTTTTATGATCTCAGTTGAACCATGTTTGGTTAACTACAGTAAGGGTTTGCTGCTACTACTTATCGACAAAGTACCTGATTATAGCAAGCATTTAATTCCATATTATCTCACAAATATTATTGATAGCTGTTACAACAACAGTGCAAAGCCACACTCTTAATCTAAAAAAATAAAATAAAATAAAATAAACTCAAATCCAAAAAGTTTTAACAATTCTTTTTTTAAAAACTAATTGGGCAGCTAAACCCGATGTGAGCTGACCTGAACTTGCATGGGAGTAAAATCAAACCTAAAGTGAAATAAATCCATTTTTAGTCTTTTATAGGTCCTAACAAGTGTGAATATGCTTATATTTTCCTTGAGCAATATCGCTGTGTTTCACTGGGAGGTGCTGCTGGACTCAGCTGGAGGTGCTATGAAATATAAAAAGTATGCACCTTAAAATATCTGAAAAAATGTTAAATACGGAGCACATGTAGCCCCCTAGCCTCACAGGTTTCAGATAAGGTATAGTAGGTCTGTTATAGCACCTTCCAGTACAAGATCTTAAAAAAGAAACATTGAAAGCAATTAGATAAAAATTTCACTCCTACCTGAAGAGTGCACCTTCCTCATGTGCCCAACCTCTTTCATCATTTGCATTTCCCTTACCTTGATTCCTTCTTTTCACTCTGTTTCCCATTTTCATTACACATTTTATACCTGTGCCACTAACAGCCTTTGCTAATAACATAGCTTTCTCATAGAGCATAGTATATACCACCAGTTAATCTTTTTGTCTCTTCATAACTGGGCAACCAGACCAGATTATCCTCTTAGCTTTGTCATGCTTCTGTAATTTTGAAAAGCCTTACTTCTCTATAACATAAAAAAGATTACAGAAAGTTTGAGTGAGCAATTCAAAGAGGTTATGAGCTAAAGAAAGTATAATTTAACGTGAGACCCAATAGCATAAAAATTCTACAAGAAAATGTAGGGTAAATACTTCTGGACATTGGCCTAGGCAAAGAATTTATGAGTAAGACACCAAAAGCAAATCCAGAAACAACAATAAATAAATGATATTTAATTAAACTAAAAATATTCTGCACAAGAAAGGAAACAATCCACAGAATAAATAGACAATCTACAGACTGGGAAAAAACATTCACAAACTATACATCTGACAAAGGACTAATATCCAGTGTCTAGAAACAACTCAAAAATATCAGCAAGAAAAAAGCAAATAACCCAACAAAAAGTGGGCAAAAGGCACAGATTTGTTTTTTTCCACAAGGAGAGAGGTGAATGACCAACTAACCTATGACAAAATGCTCAACATCATTAATCATCAGGGAAATGCAAATTAAAACCACAATGAGATGCCACCTTACCCCTGTCAGAATGGCCATTATTAAAAAGTCAAAAAACAACAGATATTGGTGAGGATGTAGTGAAAGGAAACACTTAGATAACTGTTGGTGGAAATGTAAACTAGTACAACCTCTATGGAAAAGAGATTGGAGATTTCTCAAAGAGGCAAATGTAGACCTATTATTCAATCCAGCAAACCCACTACTGCTTATCTACTCACGGTAAAATAAGTCATTTTATAAAAAAGACACCTGTTCCCTTATGTTTATCTTAGTACAATTCACAATTGTAAAGAATGGAATTAACCTAAGTGCCCATCAACTGAGGAGTGGATACAGAAAATGTAGTGCGCGCACACACACACACACACACACACACACACACACACACACGACATGGAGTACTACTCAGCCATAAAAAGAAATGAAATAATGACTTTTGCAGCAACTTAGATGGAACTGGAGACCATTATCCTAAGTGAAGTATGGCAGGAATGGAAAAGCAAATGCCACATATTCTCACATTATAGATGGGACCTAAACGAGGAATATATTGTTATAAAGTGGTATAATGGACATTGAAAACTAAGAAGGGTGGAATGTGTTACTGTGGGTGAGTAATGAAAATCTGCCTATCAAGTACAAGGCACACTATTCTGCTGATGGTTACACTAAACGCCCTGACTTCAGCATTATACAACTTGTATACAGCATTATACAATTTATCCATGTAATGATAATGAAAACATGTAATGAAAACACTGGTACCCCCTGAATCTACTGAAATTTTTTAGAAATGGTATACCAAAACTTAAAAAAAAAGTTAAGATATAATTATCAACATAGCAGATTGGTCAAAGTTAAGAAATCTGACAAAATTAAATGTTCTCATGAGGATTAACAGAGTCTCTTATAAATTGATATTTGTTAATATAAATTTATATAATTACTTCAGAAAAATATAATATTTATTTATGAAGTTGAACAATCAAATTTCCTGTTAACTGATATTTGACTTCAAGGCATATATTCAATAAAATTTTTTAATTTGCATCCTAGGAAATATGAACAAGAATATTCAAAACAATAATATTCACAGTAGAAAATAACCTAAATGCTCAAAGTGCATGACAGCAAAATAGATAATTGTGATATATTCAAATAGTAGAATATTACATAGGCAGAAATTTAATTAATTAGAGTTACAACAGAGTAATATTAATAGAATTAAAATTTAATAATATTTAGTGAAAAAGCAATTTCATAAAGATTACATATAACATGTTTTTATTTTATTTTATTTTTATTTCAGACTATTAGGGGGTACAAATATTTTCGTTACATAAATGGCTTTTGTGCTGTTTAAGTCAAAGTGTTCCCATTCCCCAGATAATGTGCATTGTTCCCATAAGGTGTGAATTTATCCATCCCCTCATCCCTCCTCCCACCTGCTTGATTTCCGACGAATGTTATTTCCATATGTGCACATAAGTGTTGATTGATTAGTTCCAATTTAATGGTGAGTACCCATGGTGTTTGTTTTTCCATTCTTGTGACACTTAGAAGAATGGGCTCCAGTTCCATCGAGGTTAGTTCACCACTTTTTTATGGTTGAGACTCCATGATATACATATACCACATTTTATCAATCCACTCATGAACTGACGGGCGCTTGGGTTTTTTGCACATCTTTGTAATTGTGAATTGTGCTGCTCTGAACACTCAGGCGTCTTTTTTATAGAATTTATTTTTTTCCTTTGGGTAGATACCCAGTAGTGGGATTGCTGGATCAAATGATAGTTCTACTTTTAGTTCTTTGAAGTATCTCTGTACTACTTTCTCTAGAGGTTACATTAGTTTGCAGTCTGACCAGCAGTGTATGAGTGTTCCTATCTCTCTGCATTCATGACAACATTTGTTGTTCGGGGACTTTTGGGAAGACCTGAAAAGACGTGATGTGTTTTTATTTAATAATAAAATTGAACACAAACATAGACATATCAAATGAAACTTTTTAAAAATTAGATAAGTGATAGTACCCACATTTGGATTATCTCTGCTATCAGGAAGCAAAAGTCGAGGCTGGCAGAAAAAGGTATCACAATTTATTATCACTGTTCTATTTTTCATGCAGAATGTTGTTCTCAAAGGCACATATCAGCTGTGCTTTTTAGAGTGTATTCCAAGATAGCATCAGGCTAGTAGCTTCTGTGTTGTGTGTTTATGGATGTTAATAATATTGATAATTAAGTACATAGAATAAATATAATAGGATATACATGGATTCTTAAATTAACTTTCCCCAAAAGTAGACCTTGATGCTAAGATTTGAGGAGACACTGTTCATTTGGGAGGAAATCCCAAGAAGCACTAGCATGGGAATGGGAAAGTAGAAGGAAGGAGAATTAACCAAAACAGATGTCTTAATGGGTAGGTTACCTCTGTGGAAAACTGTTGGTCCCGCTGGCTACTTCATGGAGAAGAGCAGAACTCAGAGTTGTCCAAATTGTCCAAAGGTGGCCCATATACACTTGGTTGTCATTGGTAGAGGGCTGCAATTGAAATTATTGAATCCTCTAAAATATGGAGGCACAACATGCAACAAATCTTCCCCATGTGTCTAGAGAAATCCCTGAGGCAGGGAGTCACAAGGCTGTCCAGTGAGAAGCCATCAACTTCCAAGGAACAGTGAGCAGGGAACACTGAGGGGGGGATGATATGAGACAGATACCAGTAGCATTTGCTGTGGTCCACTTCCTGCGCCTCTCCAATACACACATGTGCCACACTAAATTCCCTCTTTTCTCTCACTGTTTCTTCAAGGTTGTGGTCAGTCAAAATTCATAAATCAAAAAGATCTATAATACTCTAGTGAGTTGGACAAGCTGCATTCCTCACTATTGCACTTGCTTAAAAGGTACCACTTGTATTTCCATAGACCAGTGCATTTATTAACATAATTATTACTGTGTATTCATTTCTTCTTAGAAAGATTCACACAGTTTTTGATACTTTGCATGATGCATATTAAAAAAGCATTCACTTAATAGATTCATACCAATAACTAGAAGTTGTATTGATTTTTCTAGTAAAGAAACCATATCCATCATAGCAGCTGCAATTTGGGTTACCACTTGTTTAAATTTATATAATTCCATCATACATTTACTTGGTGCATCTGATTTTTTTTGCTCAGGCCAATTAATTAAATGAAAATATGAAGGAGACAACTGACTTCATATTATTTGGGTCATTGAGAGTAGTACTAATCTTTCCCATTCCAGCCAGGATGCTGTATGGCTTGTTATTTACAGTCCTGGCTGAGGACTTCATGGGTAGGCAGTTTCATGTGACTGTTCTTGGTCTTTCTGATCACAATGCTTATTAATCCATAGGTCAGGGAACTGTTGCGATAATGCCAGCTATTAAGTATGTATTTTATAATTATGTACTCCAGAAACTGGGAAATGACTGCAGAGTTGTTCCATGGACCCACTGGAAACAGAGTGAAATGGACTTTTGCCAGAACTCCGTTTATAACCTCACCTCTTATCTGAGGTCTTGATGGTACCTTGTGTCTTCTGGTTTTAGTGTCAGAACACAACCCATATCAGATGGCTTTTGAATGGTCTGAGAATTCTCCTTTCCCTAGTCTGGTAATTTAAGTACTGATTACTGTCTATACTCACCACTGCTTTTAACTCATCCTCTATTTTGGGGCTCCTGGTCTGGGACCATGCACAGGTCTAAAAACTCTCTTAGGAACAGTGATTTTTCTGACTTCCATCAGCCTTGTGCTCACCTTCTTTTGATTATTTTTAGTTGTATAAGTCAAGCAATGCCCTCGTTGAATATTCATATAATGTATCCCTAGGAACAGCAGGATGTATTAGCCATTACCTAAAATCCCTGAGGATCGAGGCCACCTGCTTGCCATTCCATCATTGCTGCCCATGCAGCGACTATACAGACTTTGCTGGTGATGGGTAAATGTTGCCCCTTGGCCTCTGTTATTTCTGAATGTGTCATCTACAATAGAAACCACAGAACCCATTATGATAGCAGCGCCTTTTAACATCAACCTTGCTCTCACAAAGACAGTCATTGCAGAATGTCTCAATGATGCTAAAACCCCACATTGGAACATTCCTTATCACGTTAGTGAAAGGGGTTTCTCTTTGATCTTCCCAGAGATCATAGTTAGCTAGTGCACTCTTTGGTCTTACTTAACAGATCCACTTGAGCATGCCCTGTCCTAGGAACTATCTGACCTTTTCCTCAGTATGCTACCAAGACAGTTATGGTGTATTGCTTAATTTACTGAACATCAATGTTTCCAGGTTTGCGGATATTTCTTCTAGTGTATTAGGGCAGCTCCAGGAATACTTGCCAGAAATGCTGTACACTGAGTCACAAAACAGGATGTTCATGCTATTAAACTTTTCTCTATGTAAGGATATATTCTGCCCCTCTGCTCCTACCTCCCTGATATTCACTGCCATGTGGGCTCTCTTGTGAGCACGTATTAATCAGGTTCTCGCTCTCTTTTTGTGACTAATCTATTTCTTCTCCTGGCAGGACCATGTTAATAACTGACCTTAGCCATTGGTCTAAAAGCAGGCAGTGGAGAGGGTGGCAGATCTTGAAGAAAGCAAGCATCATTGTGTGGCAAAATCACCTCTGATTAGCCAATTTCACAGTTTTCAGTCAATGAAAGTGAGCTTCTCTCTTACAAGAGTAAGAGGACCTCGTTTTATGGACTAGATTCTTTACAGAGGTCCCTGGATGTTCAAGATTATTAATTGTTTGCACTCTAATATCCATTCTGGTCTCCGGATACTATTCCTTCCCTACAAGGCCTGGGCTTTAGCGTGGTACACTTGTCAGAGGTATGAATGTAGTTTCTTTTGTAACCCTACCACTATTGTAATCAAATCAAATCTTGAGCCTGATTTTCAATACGGTCTTCCCTCCCGCTGCAGATTCATTTTAAGTGCAGTCACGGAGGCCTTCTGGTTTTCACACTGTACCTTGAGTTGATATTTGCCTCATCTGAACCTATTTTTTTTCCCCACTATAGCAGTTATAATAACAGTAGTCATCCCATACTTGATTCTTTTGAATACTATTGCTTCTGTATCGTTTTCAAGATCTTGAGCTACTTGAATAATCTGGTGTGTTCCCTTCCACCAGTACCCTATCCCAATCCAACAACTATGGGAGTTTAGTAAGTCTCAGTAATTAGGAAGCTGCAACTCCCAGGAGTTATGACCATGCCAATATTCCTCAATAAATGTGCCCTTGTTGAATATGGCTGGTTATTGACACAATTCTAGAATTCCATTGTGTCTACTCTCTACAACCCTACATTCAGTACCAACTGCCTTATTTCTGTATTCCTATAGCCAGAGCATAGCCATCGTGTGGAGTGTAACAGGTGCTTTCAGAGGGAAACTATGAACAAGAACTACAATGGTGGGTGTTTTGGGGGAGATGAGCACAGTTCCCATGTCGATTGCTACACATGAATTCTGGATGACCATGTGATCCAATTCCACAACATTGAAGTCCAAACTGAAAATAGTCTAGAGAATAGCATCCAGCATCCAGATATTTTGAGACAACATTTTTGGTGACTCTTAAATATATGATTAAGGACTAGAACTGCATAGACGGCCAGCTTTCTTCAGCCACTTGGAAAAGATATTAATATTCACTTCAAAAAGGTGCTACTTCTAAAATGCAAATACCATGGTTAATTCAAAATGAATAAAGAGTCACTCTGAAAGTTCCATTTTTCTGAAGTTTTATGGGTTCTATTTAGGCATTTTTTTTCAAAATTTTAATAGCAACATTAGATATCCTTATGACCTATTCCTCTTTTTGTATATTTAGTCAGCTCAAATGGATTTAAGGTTACACTTTAAAAAATAACCACAATCTAAGGAAATTTTATTTTCCCAAACTCTTGCATGATCGATGCTGCAATTCTTTCAGCATTTTAAGGGTTCTTGTGCTTCAAGGATTTCTGTAATTATTCTTCCAGTAAAAACCTATTTAATGGAAAAGAAAAGGAGGAAAAAAATTCTGTCTCCTCCAGAAACGCACAGTGGCATTTCAGCAAGGCTAATATTCTCTACTATAATTTTACATTGTAATCAAGGTAACATACTTCCCAAACTATAAGAAAGATCAGGTGGAAACCCAAATGATTATTTTTCATGTGTTTTGTAAAAAAGAAATAAGGGAGTATAAGTTGGAGCCAGTGTGACTCCAGTGTTCAAAAAATTTTCCTGTAATTCTACATGTCAGTCCCCTTGCTCTGACCTCAGTTTCTGTGTTTGCCTTCAACTTCTGCAGTTACCTTGAAGTTGGTTAAATCCATGATATTACATAGTGATTTACTTTTTCTCATAAAACTAATTTGTTTGTTCTCTTCATGACTTCACTATTTTAATGGCTGAAAATATTTTTCTTAACCAAGGCAATAATTAAGAAAGTCTGCTGTGGCTCACGCCTGTAATCCTAGCTCTTGGGAGGCCGAGGCGGGCGGATTGCTCAAGGTCAGGAGTTCGAAACCAGCCTGAGCAAGAGTGAGACCCCGTCTCTACTATAAATAGAAAGAAATTAATTGGCCAACTGATATATATATAAAAAATTAGCCAGGCATGGTGGTGCATGCCTGTAGTCCCAGCTACCCGGGAGGCTGAGGCAGTAGGATCACTCGAGCCCAGGAGTTTGAGGTTGCTGTGAGCTAGGCTGACGCCACGGCACTCACTCTAGCCTGGGCAACAAAGCGAGACTCTGTCTCAAAAAAAAAAAAAAAAAAAAAAAAAAAAAGAAAGTCTGGTAAAAATAGATAGCTCATTTTTTAAAACATTTATTGAGTCTTATCACCATGCTATTGAAACCTAGGGGAACTGCAAAGTATAAATGTAGTTGTAATTATTTCTAGGCACAAAATTTTTAGTTTAAATTTTTTAAGTTGAGATTGTAGATTTCGTGTCTGGTAAATTTTACTTGCTTATTTTCTTTGTTATAAATAAGAAATTTGCTGTCTTTGCACTAAGTTACTTTACATAACAGTAAAGTAAAAATTTTGACATTGTTTTTTTTTTAAAAAAAATTTTTACTCTCCTTTATAACTATATCAATTAGGAATTTTGAGGCTCCTTTACTGATAAATAAATATATAATATAAAGCTTAAAAGTTTCCTGATGCATTATTTTACCTAAAATTATATATTTCTTTGTTTTCTATTAGACAAAAATGCTACAAAATATTTTGGTAGAATAGATTAAATAAAGAGCTTGCTTAGAATATGTTTACTGAAGAAGTTACACAGTAGGGGATTAGATTCTTAATTTCTATGATTCTAGTATATAAGACTATATATGAGACAATCTCTCTCATCTGTTAAAATAATTGATTGCTGACCATATAAATTAGACGTGATCTATTACCTTAGAGTATTTTTTCTATATAAGATGTTAAATCTCTTATAGATCTGTCTGGTTACTAGACAACAGTTAAAGATATCGCTAGGTTTTTATTTCTTTTTTTTGGTAAATGAAAGAGAAAAATGTCAGCAAACTCAAGTTATCTGTGTGGTATAATAACAGTTATATATCAATTTCTTAATGGAAAATGATTACTCTTTGGATGACCAGGAAGCTACAACTGAAAACAAATCGTACTGAGTACATGTATGTGCATATATATGAGTGTACACACACATATCTATGTGTATATACCTGTGCACATATACATTTTTTGCCACCTCAATTGTACTACCACTATCACCATTGCAAAGCAAAGCTGTCCCACCTTTCTCAGCATATGATTGTATGTATCCAAGAAGATAAATATGTAACTTGGTGAGAGCAGAAACTTTTTATGAGTCCCTAATTCCTATACTCCCTGGGGCATAGTCTTAGGTAGCAATCTGGACCTTTGGTTATATTATTAAATGTTAGCACCAGATGACAATAGTTTCAGCAGTAATTTCTTTATTACATTAGAAGGAGAATCATATACCTTGCAAAATCTCAAAATATTTTGATTATTAAAAATGAACAATGTAATTATCTATAGACACCGAAATAAGAGAAAATTTCAAAAAGAAACAATGGCATCTTTTTAACTTGCTTTCTCTCTCTTGCTTTCTCTTTTTAAAATACAGGGTGTCTCAAAAGTCTCCATACAAAGGGAAAATTTTGTAAAATTTTATAATGAATATTGTGTAACTAAAGGCACATTTAATTGCAATTTCCCATTTTTTCCTATGAATGGTGACTTTTGGAACACCCTGTAACAATGATTAGTTTAAGTAACTATACTTCAGATCTTAACTCCAAGTTATTTTAAAGTCCACTAGATCAGGATTTTCATACACACCTGATAACAGTCAGGTGAGGTGCTTATTAAAAATGTGGTTTACTGTACCTTTTTCAACAATTTAAATTATACTCTCTAGGAGACAATTTAACAATCTGATTTTTTTATTTTATTTTACCATATTACGGGGGGTACAAATGTTTAGGTTACATATATTGCCTTTGCTCCACCCAAGTAAGAGCTTCTGCATGTCCACCTGCCAGATGGTGTGTAGCGCACCCATTAAGTGTGAATATACCCATTCCCCCTCCCTTCTCCCACCTGCCTGACACCCGATGAATGCTATTACTATGTGTGCACTGAAGTGTTGAACAATCTGTTTTTAACAAGAGCACTTGCTATACCTTCTTATCAGGTAAATTTGCAGAATCTTGTCTTAGACTATATGGTTCAAGTGTTCAGAGACCATTGACTACCCAAAGTAAATGTTTAATATGTATGTATTAGAATAAATGACACTGAGACAAATAGTTCTTTTTCCCAGCTCATTACTGCATCTTATAAAGATTACCTGCTTAAGCAGTGATAGGCAGCTATAACCTACAGTAGGTACAAGCCTGAGTTTTAGGATAGTTTTTAAGACTTTTATTCTACCTATTGGATGATATTTAGACTCTCTGAGGGCATTTGAGTGGGCAAAAAGCTCTAGTCTTTATCACAACTCTTCCAGTGTATCTTTAGTGTCCCAGTATTGCTTTGAAGTTCTTTTTTCTTCATATAATTTTTTCTATTTTAATCTTAGTTTTCTTCAGGTTAAGTGAGAAATGTGTGCACCTAATTATACCATTGAGATGAAGTTTAAATAAGAGCATACGTAGTATCTAAATTTCAAAGAACATTCATCGATAAGCTGTTCATTTACCAATTCCGTTATCTATGAAGTGGCATGACCCTCAATAAATGACTGGATCGGAGTCATTTTTTCCACAGCCTTCTTCAGAGAATATCATTTTTTAAAAATATGACAAAACCATTGTGAATGGTGGTTCATTGTGAACAGTGTGGTTTCTCACAAAGGATGTTAATTTGAAAAAAAATCCAACTCATTTTAAAATAATTTCCATGACAGAACGACATTGTCAATACCTGGTTTGGCTTTGAAAAGTTGGATAGCCTGCCTCTTAAATCTTCTACATGAACATAGATTACTACAATAAACCTAGTCTTAGTACAGCACAGCATTTGCTTAGCCATCTGTTATATTTACATAACCAGAGTCCAGGCTGTTTCCTGGAGCTCCACAACTTAATCAAGTACTCTATTTACACCGTCAGGTATTCCCCGAGAGCTGTCTCAAGTAATGAAGTTTCCATTGCTAAGTCTATCAATTAGTTCTAGCTACTAGACAATCAATTAATAAAACTAGAAAGCTAGGCCAGAGAGCTTAGTTAAAATTCCAAAAAACCTTAGTTAAAATTCCTTTGAACTGCCTGAATAGATTTTTTAAAATGCTGAAATTGACTAATTCCTTCATTTATTACTATTATTATTATTGGTTACTCTCAGAACGATTTGTGGCTATTACAGAGATTTGATTAAAACAGTTGTATACCGAAGTGAAGGGACTGTATGTATTATCTGAGGGAATTTAAAATCAATAAAAACCCTACTAAAAATTGGTCGTTTTTTATTATCATCAGTGATTCCAATCATTTTCAGAGATAATACTCATTCCCCAAAACCAAAATCATTGTGATCCAAGTTCCAATTAAACCAATTGCTGTATTTACTACTGAGTTTTATGTATGCAAATATTTTATGTTCATATGTGTATATTTATTATATAATATTGTACTTAATTTCTATATACTTTTATAATATTGATATTATTAATATTAAATGCAATATTACATACTTGGGTATGTATGTATATATATATATATATACTTCAAACTAGCACAGCATTAGTATTTATCTTTTAATAAATAAATATTCTCTGTGGTTTCACATCCTCACCAACATTTTGTATTTACAGTTGTAGACATGTTTTAAAATTTTGTCATTCTGAAAGACGTGCAGCATTTTCTCATTAATTTGCAATCGCTTAATAGCATGTGATGTTGAGCACCTTTTCATACGCTTATTTGCCACTTTAGGGAATAGGTCTTGTAGAGTTTTAGGACCTGGGATGGATGATTTTGAAAGTGGGTCTTAGAAGTCAGAAACCTGGTTGAAATTGGATGGTGTTTCTCACACTGTAGATTTGGGCTGATTTGTATGCGTGGTGGGGTCCCCAGTGTGAAATGATGAGCAAGGGGATTTAGATGACTTAAAGCCCAAACTTCCAGGAACAGGTATTTTATACTAAGAAATATATGCTTACATTGGTTTCAGTGAGCATAATATTTTCTTCAGCTTTCGTATTTGAAAACTCCTAAAAAATATTTGGCATCCACTGAAACTCTGTGGAGGGAATCACAAAACTTCCCACGCTAAGGTATTTTCCACTGGGTATGTCTTTTAGTCAGTATGAACTCTTGAATTTACTAAGATCCACAAAACAAAACAAAGCAATTCTTCAAAATATAGAAATCGGAACAATGGAGAAATAGTCATAAAACAGGCTGGGTGTGGTGGCTCGCACCTGTAAAGCTAGCCCTCTGGGAGGCCGAGGCAGGCGGATCATTTGAGCTCAGGGGTTTGAGAAATAGTCACAAAATGACAATATTTTGACAAGAAATTTTTTTCTGATACCCCTCACCCTCTTTTCCTTGTTTTGTTATCATCATTTAAACAGAAGCATAAATACATATGGGCACATTTCGAAGGGGGATATATGAAATAAGAGCCAAGACCACAAATCAAAAAATTATGTGTTTGGCAAATGAGCAATGGTTTCAGGGAGCCATCCACATAAAAGCTTAGTGACCTTTTCTCAGAAAACCAGGGGATTTTTCCTTCACCACAACTCTTTCTATATGCCCTAGAGTGTTGCTATCTCTAGAATATAGTTGTCTCAATTTTCACAAACTGTCAGGCAATGAGATATGCCTTTTTCTTTTTATATGTATGGATAGCTAAAATTCCTGAGGGGATGAATTACTCAAGATAGTTAAAGATGGTAAGACAAGAAGTAATGGCCTGAAACATGGAGAAAGAATGCTTAAGCTAGATAAGATGAAGAAATTCTTAGTCATGAGGTCAATGAGGCAATCAAATAGGGTACCCAGGGAGGTAGTCAAGATACCATCACTAAACATTATTCAGACTCAAGGGAAAATTAAAGAGATAAGCTCTGGATGGGAGAACAAAGAAATCATATTTTTAGGCAAGCAGGAAATAATCTATAGTAGGTCTCAAGATGTAGCTTTTGAATAGTTAGCCTATGCAAAAATGTTACATCTAATTGGGATTAAGCTATCACATTTTAAGAATAAATTATACATTTCAAAGTGATTTTTAAAGGCTTCCATCCATATTTATTCAATAAAGATTTACTGAGTGTCTTCCATGCCAGGCACTTTTGGGGGCTTATTTAAGATAGAATATCGGTCTCTATTAATGTATATTAATAAACTTAGTTGGTGACCTTAAATAACATACATAGTTAAAATATTCTAAATGCTTCATTCATGTAGCAGCACACAATAATATATATTAGTACTTGATACCTATGTTTCTCTGAAAGTGGCATGCTATTTCTTAATTACTATAAATCCTGCCAATCAGAGTTGCCTAATTTTTTCCTACTGTTCCATTATGCTGTTCCACAGAGTTAATTAATGGCTCATGCTTTATTTATACAGATTAATTTCTTTATCCTATAAAATTAATATAAATACTATGTTTAAAAAAACTATGTTATACAACGAATGTAAGCAGCATTTCATTCATGAATTATATAAAGTTGAAAGTAAAATTTGAGGTATAATGGATATACAAATCACTCTTATTGTTTAAATTACATAATTTGCCAAGTTTTGATATATGTGTATGCCTTGAAACCACCACCACAGTCAACATAATGATCACATCCATCACACCCTAAAGTGCTCTTTGGTAATCCCATCTTCCTAAGCTCCCCAAACCCATACCTATTGTCAGGTAACAATTGACCTACTTTTTCTCATTATGGATTAGTTTGAATATTTTAAAAATTTATATAAATGAAATCATAAAGTTTACACTCTTTCTTGTCTGGCTACTTCACTCAGATTAATTATTTTGAGACTCATCCATGCTGTTGAGGGTATCATAATAGCCCATTCTTTTTTATTGCTGGATAATATAGATCTACCATTATTTGCTTGTCCATTGAATTATTCATAGATATTTTGGCTGTGTTAGCAGTTTGGGGCTATTACTAATAAGACTTCTATGCATATGTATGAAAAAGTCTTCTTTATATAGATATATGCTTTTACTTATTTTGAGTAAATACCTTGGACTTGAATGACTAGGACCTATATTTAAAGTTTTAAGAAACTGCCAGATTGTTTATAAAAATTATAACATTTTACATTCCCACCAGCAATAAAATACTCTCGCATAGAGGGCTTTTTAATTATATCCATTTTACTATGTGTGTAGTGGTATCTCACTGTGGTTTTAAATGGCATTTTCTTAATGACTAATGGTGTGGAATATCTTTTATGTGTTCATTTGCAGTTCATGTTATCTCCTTTCATGAAGTGTTTGTTCAAATATTTTGCACGTGTTTAATGACATGAGTTGTCCAGTGTATGGTTTGGACTTGGTTTTTTTTTTCATTTTCTTGGTGTATTTCCAAAGTCAGAACTTCTTAATATTGATAAAGTTCTATTTTCCATTTTTTAATTTCATGGATCATAATTCTGATATAAACAATATATTTAACTTAAGATTTTTTCCCATGTATTTTACCCTATGTATTTTTCTAGAAATTTTGTGCTTTAGGTTTGATTCATCAATCTACAAACCATTTTGAGTTATTTTTTACTTATTCTAAGAAGTATGAGTCAAGGTTTAATTGTTTATTGTATGTGATTTCCAATTCTTCTAGCAAATTTACCGAAAAGACCATTTTTCTTCAATAAATTGCCTTTGTACGTGGTCAAAAATAAATTGACCAATGTATAGATCTATTTCTCAATTCACTATTGTGTTCCCTTGATCTATTTTTGTCCATCTTTTAACATATTTTCCATTATTTTGCTTGCTATTGCTTTGTAATAAGCCATCTTGTCAGTATCTACACAAAGACTACAGTAATTCAGATTGGGATTACATTGAATTAATATATCAATATTGGGAGAATTACCCTTTTAACTATATTGAGTCTTCTGATACATGAATGTTCTGATACATGAATATTCATTTTCATGTACTTAAATCATCTTTCTTTAATTTCTTAAGCAACAATTTGTAGCTTTTAGTGTATATGTCTTTCAAAACCTTTGCCATATTTACCCCTAAGTATTTCAAATTTCATGTGCTCTTTTCAAAAGCATTATTTTTAATTTCAATTATTTTTTATTTTTTGTAGTTAGTTAATAGAAATGGAATTGATTCCTGTATGTTAATCTTATCTTGACATCTTGCTAAACATATTTAGCAAAACATACTTCTAATAGTCCTTGATAGATTTCATAGAATTCTCTACATAGATGATCATGTCATTTGCAAATGAAGTTAACTTAATCCTTCCCAGTATCGGTGGCTTTTATTTATTTTACTTACATATTGCACTGCTTAGAAGTACAAGTACAATGTTGAGTAGAAGTGTTGAGAACAGTCATTCTTTCCTTGTTCCTGGATTTAGCAGGAAATGATGTACTTTTTCATAATTAAGAATTTGAAAGAAAGAAAACCTATACATTTTCTCTAACTTCCCTATGTCTAGTTTAGGAATTTCCCATATATCTAAGAGTTTTCAATAGAATGATGTGTATTTTGTTAAATGCACTGTCAATTAGTGTGGGGTATTTTATGTAATGCTTTTTAATGTCAATGGTCATGCTCTCAATCTGTGTACTCTTGGGACTCTATTGAATCACATGAGTAACATTTATGGGAATTTTGAGTAAGATAATGACTTGAGTATAAGCATTAACATTCCTCCCTTTATGTGACTCAGTCATGACCAAAGTTTCATTGAAGGGAAAAAATGACAATAATAAAAAAATAAGAAAATTTTCAACCTACAATGTGATCCTTTTGCTTTCATCTATCAAAACACATTACACAGATGATAAATATTATTATTTGCTGTCAAGTTTGCAAATGTTTTTACTTGTAATACACAGCGTTGATGCCGTTACAATAAATTAAGTATTTTCAGAAACAGATGCTAAGAGTCAAAATCAGTTCAATTTTGGAAAGACAGTAATGCTATATTACTAAGTAAAAATTCTGATTACAAAACGAAATATATAGTATGATCACATCTTTGTATAAGTAACTTTAAAACATCTCACTAAATATATTAAGGATATATATAACACATGTATATTGATTATCTGGATGATGAATCATATGACTTATTTTTATTTTTTTAAGATTTTACACCACAGCCATATTCCAGGATGTGTATCTCAGAAAGCAGACACTGAGTGGATTAGTATGCAAGAGATTTACTAGGGAATACTCTGGGAATTTATGCTTTCAAAAAAAGGAAAGGATGCAGAATTGGGCAAAGGAGAGAATCAACCTGGGATTCAGTCTCAAACAAAGCCTCAATCACCATGCTGGTTTTGTGAAAGTGAATATCCTATTTGCCAAAGAAAATTGCTGTGCAGCATTTTCTGTAAGTAACAAGATGATTTTTTTAATGCCATAAATCATGATTTAAATATAGGTAGGCTGAGGACTGTGTTGAATCACATTGGAAACATTTATAGGATCACTCAGATATCAGGTTTAAAGAAAAAATTCTTCAAAACATTTCTTACAAATGTAGTTTAAAACTTAAAAATAGTTAAATAATTCAAGAATGGTATTGTGACAATCTCCCATCCAATACAGAATACCATACCAATAAAGACATGGGAATCACAAAATAAGTACCAAATGAAAACTCTATAATTGGATATAAAATAACTGGTTAAATATTTATTATAAGGGCTCAATGGTATATTTGAACTGGCAGTAGAAAGAATCGGTGAACATAATGATTGATTAATAGAGAGTATACAATCAGAAGATCAGAGAAAAAATAATAAATGAAATGAACGGAGATTTGGGATACCACTTAGCACACTATCATACATGTTTTCACATGAGAGGAGAGGAGATAGAGCAGAAAAATTTTTGGAGAAATAATGGCAAAATCTCCCCAAATTTGATGAAAATATGAATCTACATAACCAAAAAGTTTAATGAACCCCAGGTAGGATGAATATAAAGAGAATCACACCTATACACATCAGAGTAAGAATGTTGAAGAACAATGATGAATAGACTCTACCATCAAAAATCACTGTTACTTCAAATGCATAGATGCCAACACAAAATGAGGAGACACAAAGAAAAAGGAAAAGGTTCAATCAAAGAAACACTATAAATCTTAGGAAATTGACACTGGAGACATGGAGGACAGAGGGCTGCTTGCACGACTGGATTTTGTCTTACCTGTCAAAGAATTTACCTGACAAAGAATTCAATAATAGGCTCTACTATCAATATCACCATCAATAGGGCCAGTATATGCATTATGGGAATCCTCAAAAAACAAAAGAAGTAGTAAACTGCAAAAAAAGTTTATTTGAAGAAGTAATGACTCAAAAATTTCCAAATCTAGGGAAGGGAAATGTGCATTGAAATTCAAGAAGCACAAGAGACTCCAACTAGGATGAATACAAAGCAGTCCATGTAGAAATACTTCATAATCAAATTATCCAAAGTCAAAGGCAATGAGAGAATTTTAAAAAAAATATTTCATCCAGCATTTTTATTGTTTTCAATGGCACAGTTTATCCAGATGTCTACACCATCACACTGGTAGAAACCAAACTGTATTCACATGTTTAATATCTTTAATGGAACTCAAATGTATAGAATTAATTCTAATTCTTGTTTTGTGAGAAAGATTTATCAATGGTTCATATAATGCATATACAGAATATATATATTTTTTCATCCTCTGTTCCATGTTCTTATTTTTATGTGATACAACAAATAACCTTTATTCTAACATGAGAAGTAGAATACTCACTTGAATTTACATCTCTCATGATGAAACTTTTTAGTGGTTCAAGCATTATTCTATTTTATTTTTCTACTATTATTTCTTCTTCTTTTGTGCATGATTTTTAATTTTTATGTCAAATTTGGTTTTTTTTAATTTTTTTTTAAATTTCAGAGTATTTGGGGGGTAAAAATGCTTTGGTTACATAAATTGCCTTTGCACCGCCTGAGTCAGAGCTACAAGCGTGCCCAATGCCCCAGACAGTGCACACTGCAGTCCTCGGGTGTGAATTACTCCTCTGCCCTCCCACCTGCCCAGCACCCTATGAATGTTACTTCGCATGTATACCCATAAGTGTTGACCTATGAGTGCCAATTTAATGGTGAGTACTTGTGGTGTTTGTTTTTCCGTTCTTGTGATATTTCACTTAGAAGAATGGGCCCCAGCTGCATCCAGGATAATATAAGAGGTAGTTAATCATTTTTTAATGCCTGAGTAGAACTCCATGGTGTATATTTATACCACATTTTATTACTCCACTAATGTATTGATGGGCACTTGGGTTGTTTTCAGATCTTTGCAATTGTGAATTGTGCTGCTTATAAACATTCTAGTACAGATATCATTTTTGTTGAATACCTTTTTTTTTCCTCTGGGTAGATACATAGTAGTGGGATTGCTTGATCAAATGGTAGTTCTACTTTTAGTTTTTTGAGTTATCTTCATACTACTTTCCATAGAGATTGTACTAGTTTGCAGTCCCACCAACAGTGTGTAAGTATACCTTTTTCTTCTTATCCTAGCCAGCATCTGTTGTTCTGGGACGTTTTCATAAACTCAATGGAGTTAAATGATATCTCATTGTGGTTTTGATTTGCATTTCCCTGATGATTAGAGATGTTGAGCATCTCTATTTTTTCCATATGTTTATTGTCCATTAGTCTGTCTTTTATTTTTTATTTCAACATATTATGGGGTACAGATTTTAAGGTTTCAATAAATGCCCTTTCCCCCCTGCCCCCACAAGTCTGATTTTCCAGCATGAACATCCCTCAGATGGTGCACATCTCACTCATTATGTATGTATATACCGGCCACCCTCTCCCCACCCCCTTCCCCAATACTCTATTACTGTAGTACCTATGTGTCCACTTAGGTGCTACTCAGTTAATACCAGTTTGCTGGTGAGTATATGTGGTGCTTGTTTTTCCATTCTTGGGAAACTTCACTTAATAGTATGAGTTCCAGCTCTAACCAGGAAAATATAAGATGTGCTATGTCACCATTGTTTCTTAGAGCTGAATAGTACTCCATGGTATACATATACCACATTTAATAATCCATTCTTGGGTTGATGGGCACTTGGGCTGTTTCCACAGCCTTGAAATTATGAATTGTGCTGCTATAAACATTCGAGTGCAGGTGTCTTTTTTGTAGAGTGTCATTGGATCTTTTGGGTAGATGCCCAGCAATGGGATTGCTGGATCAAATGGTAGATTCACTTGTATCGCTTTAAGGTATCTCCATATTGCTTTCCACAGAGGTTGAACTAGTTTGCAGTCCCACCAGCAGTGTAGGAGTATTCCTCTCTCTCTCCACATCCATGCCAGCATTTGTTATTTGGAGACTTTTTGATAAAGGCCATTCTCACTGGAGTTAAGTGATATCTCATTGTAGTTTTGATTTGCATTTCCCTGATGATTAGAGATGATGAGCAGTTTTTCATATGTTTGTTGGCCATTCTTCTGTCTTCTTTGGAAAAGTTTCTGTTCAAGTCCTTTGCCCACTTTTTAATAGGGTTATTTGATTTTTTCTTACTGATTTTCATGAGTTCTAAGTATATTCTAGTTATCAGCCCTTTATCGGATGCCTAGGATGCAAAAATTTTCTCCCATTCTGTAGGTTGTCTGTTTACTTTCATGACTGTTTCTTTGGCTGTGCAGAAGCTTTTTAGTTTCATCATGTCCCATTTATTTATTTTTGTTGCTGCTTTGATTGCCTTTGGGGACTTCTTCATAAACTCTTTGCCTAGGCCGATGTCTAGGAGAGTGTTTCCAACACTTTCCTCTAGAATTCTAATAGTTTCATACCTTAGGTTTAAGTCTGTTATCCAGCGTGAGTTGATTTTTGTGAGAGGTGAAAGGTGTGGGTCCTGCTTTAGCCTTCTACAGGTGGCTATCCAGTTTTCCCAGCACCATTTATTGAAAGGGGACTCTTTTCCCCAGCGTATGTTTTTGTCTGTTTTGTCAAAGATTAGATGGCTATATGAGGATGGTTTTATATCAGGATTCTCACATCTGTTCCACTGGTCAATATTCCTGTTTTTGTGCCAATACCAGATTGATTTAATTACTACAGCTTTGTAGTATAGTTTGATATCTGGCATATTAATACCTCCCATTTTGTTTTTGTTGCCTAGAATTGCTCTTGATATTCAGGGTCTTTTTTGATTCCATACAAAGCGTAAATTTATTTTTTCTATATCTGTGAAGAATGCTGATGGGATTTTAATAGGTATTACATTGAATCTGTAGATCAGTTTGGGCAGTATAGACATTTTAATGATGTTGAGTCTGACGATCCACGAGCATGGAGTGGATTTCCATCTGTTTACATCCTCTGCTATTTCTTTCCTCAGTGTTTCATAGTTCTCCCTGTAGCGGTCTTTTACCTCCTTGGTTAAGTATATTCCTAGGAACTTTAATTTCTTTGTTGCTATTGTGAAGGGAATTGAATCTTTAATTTGGTTTTCAATTTGATTGTTGTTGGCGTATATGAATGCCTCTGATTTCTGTGTATTGATTTTGTATCCTAAGACTTTACTAAATTCATTGATCAGTTCCAGGAGTTTCTTGGTTGAATCTTTAGGGTTTTCTAGATATAATATCATATCATCAGCAAACAGTGAAAGTTTGATCTCTTCTGCCCCTATTTGGATATCTTTAATTCCACTTTCCTGTCTGATTGCTGTAGCCAGGACTTCCAGCACTATGTTGAATAGAAGTGGAGATAGTGGGCAGCCTTGTCTGGTTCCAGTTCTAAGTGGGAATGCTTTCAGTTTTTCCCCATTCAGTATGATGTTGGCTATGGGTCTGTCATATATGGCTTGTATCATTTTTAGGTATGTCCCTTCTATGCCTATTTTCTTAAGTGTTCGTATCATGAAAGGGTGTTGAATTTTGTCAAAAGCTTTTTCTGTATCTATTGAAAGAATCATGTGGTCTTTGTTTTTGTTTCTGTTTATGTGGTGAATTGCATTTATAGATTTAGGTATGTTGAACCATCCCTGCATCCCTGGGATGAAGCCCACTTGGTCGTGATGGATTATTTTTTTGATAAGCGTCTGGATTCGGTTAGCTAGGATTTTGTTGAAAATGTTTGCATCTATATTCATTAGGGATATTGGTCTGTAGTTTTCTTTTTTTGTTGCATCCTTTCCTGGTTTTGGTATCAGAGTAATATTCGCTTCATAAAAGGTGTCAGGGAGGTTTCCGTTCTTCTCGATGTTGTGGAATAGTTTCTGCAAGATAGGTACTAGTTCTTCTTTGTAAGTGTGGTAAAATTCGGGTGTGAAGCCATCTGGACCGGGACTTTTCTTTTTAGGGAGATTTTTAATTGCTGTTTCTATTTCAGCTGTTGAGATTGGTCTGTTCAGGGAATCTATTTCTTCGTGATTAAGCCTAGGGAGGCTGTGTGTTTCTAGAAATTTGTCCTTTTCCTCCACATTTTCCAGTTTGTGTGAATAAAGATTTTTGTAGTACTCTTAAATTATATCTCGTATCTCTTTGGGATCAGTTGTGATATCTCCTTTTTTGTTCCTGTTGGAGCTTATTAGAGATTTCTCTTTTCTGCTTTTCATTAGCTTAGCCAATGGCGTGTCAATTTTGTTTATTTTTTCAAAGAACCAACTTTTTGTTTTGTTAATCTCCTGAATAGCTCCCATGTTTTCAATTTCATTTAGTTCTGATTTGATCTTGTTAATTTCACTCCTTCTGCTGAGTTTGGAGCTGGTCTGTTCTTCTTTTTCCAGCTCTTTGAGTCATTTCATTAGATTGTCTATTTGTGATCTTCTTGTCTTTTGGTTATAGGCATTTATGGAGATAAACTTTCCTCTCAGAACTGCTTCAGCTGTGTCCCAGAGGACTTGATAACTTTTCTCTCCATTGTCATTTTCTTCATAGAATTTTTTTATTTCCATCTTGATTTCTTCATTCAAGAAGTAATCATTTAGTAGGAGGTTGTTTAATTTCCACGTTTTTGTGTAGAAATGTGAGTTTCTGTTAAGGTTGATTTCTACTTTTATTCCACTGTGATCTGAGAAGATACATGGTATGATTTCTATTTTTTAAAATTTCTTGAGGTTTACTTTGTGTCCTAGGATATGATCAATCTTAGAGAATGTCCCGTGAGCTGATGAGAAGAACGTATATTCAGTGGATTTTGGGTAGAATGTTTTGTAAATGTCAGTCAGTCCCAATTGTTCTATAATTTTATTTAAGTCCATTATTTCTTTGTTAATTTTCTGATTGGAGGATCTGTCTCGTGCCTTCAGTGGGGTGTTGAAATCTCCGGTGATTATGGTATTGCTATTAATCAATTTGTTAAATCCAGTAAGGTTAGCTTTATGAATCTGGGTGCACCTAAGTTGGGTGCATATATATTTAAAATTGTTATCTCTTCTTGTTGAACTGTGCCTTTCACCATTATATAATGACCCTCTTTGTCTTTCACTACTTTTGTTGATTTAAAAACTAAATTGTCTGAAATTAGAACTGCCACGCCAGCCTTCTTTTGGCTTACACTTGCCTGGAATACTGATCTCCACCCTTTTACTTTTAGTCTATATGCATCCTTGCAAGTTAGATGTGTTTCCTGAAGACAGCATATACTTGGCCTGTGTTTTCTTATCCATTCAGCCAGCCTATGTCTCTTGAGTGGAGAGTTTAAGCCATTCACATTTATTGAGAGAACTGATAGGTAAGGTAGATTACTGTTCATTCTGTTGGGTTGGATGTTGTTGCTTTGATTTCTCTCTTGAGCCATAGTGATATCTGGCCTTTAATCTTTTGGTTTTGGTTATTTTTATATTCGTGAGTTTCTATTATGGTGTTCTGTGTGTAACACTGTTTTGAGTACTTCTTGTAGGGCTGGTTTTGTCTTGGTGAATTCTCTGAGGCTTTGCTTGTCTGAGAATGTCTTTATTTCTCCTTCATATACAAAGCTTAGTTTTGCAGGGAATAAGATTCTAGGCTGGGCATTGTTTTGGTTCAGAAGAGTGAGAATGGGGCCTCAGTCTCTCCTTGCTTGTAAAGTCTCATTAGAGAAGTCTGGTGTTATTCAAATTGGCTTTCCCTTGTAAGTTACTTGCTTCTTTCTTCTTACAGCTCTTAGAAGAGCCTCTTTAGTTGATATTTTGGTCAGTCTGATGACTGCATGACGTCACGTCTTCCTGTTTGCATTGAATCTCCCAGGGGTCATCTGGGCTTCTTGAAGTTGTATATCGAGATTTTGAGCAAGGCCTGGGAAATTTTCCTGTATTATATCTTCAAAAAGCTTGTCCAGCCCTTGAGTATTGTCTTCTTCCCCTTCTGGTAACCCTATGACCCTCACGTTAGGTTTCTTCACATAATCCCACAGCTCTTGTAGGCTTTTCTCTTTTCTCTTGTTTCTCTGCTCTATCTCTGTGACTGATTTATTTAATTGGAAGGTGTTATCTTCAATCTCTGAGATTCTTTCTTCTGTTTGATCTACCCTGTTCTTGAGACTTTCCACAGTATTTTGTAATTCCCTGAGTTGATTCTTCATCTCCAGGACTTTGGTTAAAGTTTTCTTCACTGTGTCGATCTCTTTAGTGAACCTTTGTTCCACATCCTGGAGGCTTTTTGTGGTTTCTTTGTGTTGGTTATTGAGTTGTTTTTGCAGGTCGGTGAGTGTTCTTATGATCCACATTTGAAATTCCTCTTCTGTCATTTTGGTTGCCAGGTTTTGGTTGTTGTCTGTTTCTAAGGGGCTTGTGCTCCTCTTTGGGGGTGTGTTTTCCGTTTGTTTCTTCATATTTCCGGAGTTCCTTCACTGATTTCTTCCCATTTCGCTCTGTTGTTGTTTCTTTCATTTAGGTTTTCGTTTGGGTATTCACACGTCTTGTTTAGTTTCTGAGCCGGTAGGTGGTGTTGCTCACTGGCGGCAGCCATCGCTGAGCTGGTGTCTGCAGGTTTCTCTACCCGCTGTGGAGCCCACCAGCAGTCCAAGATGTAGTGGAGGGAAAACAGCCAATTCTCCTACCCTTCCTGCTGGTCTCCGGGCTTCTCTGGCGGCCTCCCGTCTTCTGCCTCCTTAATTACACAGGTGGAGATAGATGGCAGGAACGGGAGCAGTTCCTATCTCAGCTCCACCCACAAGGCGGGGCTAGAAACTTTGGAGCCCAAGGCCCAGCCCCAAGTCACCAAAGTGTGTGGCTCGTAATGTCTCTCTGACTTGTATTCACCAAAAGCAGCCTCATACTAGGCTAAGCCCTGCCCAGGCAAACTCTAGGGCCTGGACACTGAGTGCAGGAGACCTGTGCAGATAGAGACTGGCCTGAAGCCGGCAGGCCCGTAGCCAAACCCACGGATCCCCATCTTCTGTCTCTTTAATTACACAGGTGGAGATAAGCGGTAGGAATGGGAACAGTTCCTATCTCAGCTCTGACCCCAAGGCAGGGACAGAGACTTTGGAGCCAAAGGCTCAGCCACAAGACACTGGAGCATGGTGGACATAAAGTCTCTCTGCCTTATAGCCACTAAGGGTAGTCTCCCACGAGGCTTAGCCCTGCCCAGGCGGGCTCCGCACTCTGGACACAGAGCACGGGCGACCTGTGCAGTGAGAGATTGTCCTGAAGCCAGACCCACCAGGCCCAGTCTTCTGTCTCTTTAATTCCACAGGTGGAGATAAGCGGCAGGAATGGGAGCAGTTTCTATCTCGGCTCCGCCCCCAAGGCGGGGATACAAACTTTGGAGCTAAAGGCCTAGCCCCAAATCCCCGGATGTGGGGGTCGTAAAATATCTCTGCCTTATAACTACTAAAGGCAGCCTCCTACCAGGCCAAGCTCTGCTCAGGCGGGCTCCACACTCTGGGCACAGCTCCAGGGAGACCTGTGCAGGGAGAGACTGACCAGAAGTGGGTAGGCAGGCAGTCAATGGGACCCACCAATCCCTGTCTTTTGTCTCCTTAATTACACAGGTGGAGATAAGCGGCAGGAATGAGAACAGTTCCTATCTCAGCTCCGTCCCCAAGGCTGGGACAGAGACTTTGGAGCCCAGGGCGGGGCTCCGGGTCGCAGGAGAGTGTGGAAGGCAATGTTTCTCTGCCTTAAATCCACCAAGGGCAATCTCCCCTGTAGCTCTGCCCTGTCCAGGCAGGGTCCACTCTCTGGGCACAGAGTCAGTGCCACTTGTGCAGCAAGTGACAGTCCAATATCAAATTGGTGGAGCAGGGGCGTGTACCAGCGCTGTCTCTGCGCCTCCCCTCCAAACTCCTAGCCCAAGTCAGCGCTGGAATACCGAGTCAGCGCCGGAATGCGGGGGTGGGGGGGTGGGGGGGTGAGGGGGGTGGGAGTGGTGCCGGAGGGGCAGAGGGAGGGGGGTCCTACTGGATCAAGGAGTTTAACTTTGCGCACTCTGACCTCTCAGTGCTATCCCAAACCTCTTCTGTATCCAAAGTCAAAGCCTCCTTCTGTGTAAACTCCCCTTAACCTTGACCTGGGAGTCATCTGCAGGGAGATGCCCGAGTGGGCTCTGGTTCCTGCTGCGCGGAGAGCGCTCAAACCCTCCCCCACCTTAAACTGCGGCAACTGTGTGCTCTGGGGAACTCAGCGTGTTCCCTGCTCTAGTCTCCTCTCCACATGGCTTAGTTCCGCGCTGCCACTTCTCACCAACTTCAGGCACCTCCCGGCCTACGTGGGAGTGGAGCTCGGTGTAGGAGGGGGTGTTTCTCAGCACCAGGTAGGGCTGGCACCACTGCCAGCCAGCAGCGGCTTAAACCGCGCCTCGCTCCCTCCCTGTTGTGTGCCTCTGAATCCCCGAGTTTTGCAGAAGAATGATCGGTTCACCTTTGCTTTAGGCTGTAAATGGTCTTATCCCTCCGTTTCTTGTTGGATGTCTGCAGGCTTGTGAAGCTGGTCCTGTGGAAGTGCAGATCGCTCGAGTGTGGCTATCTGCTTTCTTCACTTTTCGCTCTGGGAGCAAAGAGCCAGAAGGGCACCCCTACTCCACCATTTTCCCATAATGTGTCTGTCTTCTTTTGAAAACCTTCTGTTCACATCCTTTGCCCACTTTTTATTGGGAATGCTTGCTATTTTTCTTGTTGATTTTACTGAGTTCTATATAGATTCTAGTTATCAGACCTTTATCAGATGTATAACATGCAAATATTTTCTCCCGTTCTGTAGGTTGTCTATTTGCTCTCCTGATAGTTTCCTTGGCTGTACAGAAGCTTTTAAATTTGATTAGGTCCCCTTTATTTATTTTCGTTGATGCTGTGGTTGCTTTTGGTGTCTTCTTCATAAATTATTTTCTTAGGCTGATGTCTATAAGAATTTTTCCTACATTTTCTTTTAGGATTCTTGTGATTTCATGCATTAGGTTTAAGTATGTTACCCATCATGAGTTGATGTTTGTGGGAGTTGAGAGGTATGGATCCTGTTTTAGTCTTCTATATGTGACTATTCCGTTTTCCCAGCACCATTTATTGAATAAGGATTCTTTCCCCCCCAGTGTACATTTTTGTCTGCTTTGTCAGAGATCAACTGGCAATATGAAAATGGTTTTATATCTGGGTTTGCAGTCCTGTTCCATTGGTCTATGTCTCTGTTCTTGTGCCAGTACTATGCTGTTGTTTTGTTTACTATAGTAGTAACCTTGTAGTATAGCTTGAAGACTGGTAATTGATGCCTCCCAATTTGTTCTCTTGTTTAAAGTTGCTTTTGCTATACAGGGTCTTCTCTGGTTTCATACGGAGAGTAGAATTATTTTTTCTAGATCATGAAAAATGGTGTTTGTATTTTAATCGGGATTGCATTGAATCTGTAGATCACTTTGGGTAACATAGACATTTTAACAGTGTTGATCCTGCTGATCCATGAGTATGCTATAGTTTTCCATCTGTTTATGTCTACTACTATTTCCTTCTTCAGTGTTTTGTAGTTCTCCTTGTTTTATTTTCTTTGTTGCTATTATGAAAGGTATTGAGTCTTTGATTTGGTTCTCAGTTTGATTGTTGTTGGCATATATGAATGCTATGGATTTGTATACATTGATTTTATAACCTGAGGCTTTGCTGAATTTACTGAATGGGAGAAAATAGAAAGCATTCCCACTTAGAACTGGAACCAGACAAGATTGCCCTCTGTTACCACTTCTATTCAACTTAGTGCTGGAAATCCTGGCTCGAGCAATCAGACAAGAGAAGGAAGTCAAGGGCATCCACCTGGGGTCAGAAGAGGTCAAACTATCACTCTTTGTTGATGCTGTGATCTTATATGTAGAAAACCCCTGGAATTCTCTAAAGAGACTACCGGAATTTATAAAGAAATTCAGATTTCATGTTATATGTTTTTTACCACAATAATTTTTTTAAAGTCAGGCACAAAATACCACCTAATGTATAATTCATTAATTTAAAGTTAAAATAAGGAAATAAAATCTATGAAGATAAAAGTCAGACAGTGTTTGTTTTTAGGAGGAACAGACAGGGAGAGAGAATGAGCAGGAAATCTGGTGATAATGTCCACTATCTTCAACTAGATGGTGGTTAGATGGATGTGTGCACTTTCTAAATTGATTGAGCTCTGCACTGGGATTTGTATGCTTTTCTATAGTATACTTTCAAGCAAAAAGAAAAAAAACATATAGAGATAAGAGGTTTGAAGGCATTAGAAGCAAAAAAGAAATCAGTAATGTATTAAGATAAAAATAAAATAAGGTGCTTTGTTTGGGGAGGTAACAAGGCCTTGAGGCAAAGATCTGGGTCACAATAATTTCCGTTAGAGAGAATGGCAAATGCCAAAGGTTTAATGTAGGTTTTTGCATGGATGACAATACTGTCACTGTGTTTGGAATGCCATGGGGAAGGGAAATTACTAAAAGATGAGTTGGAGAAAAAGGTAAAACCAAGATTTATCTAAGGCCAGGTAGGCTAGTGGAGGCTTTGTATTTTTATTCTTAGTTTGATGGAAAGCTATTCAAAGGTGGCAAGCAGAGGAGTGACAAGATGTGTGTTATGCTTCCAAAGACTCTGCTACGAGAAAAATTAATACAAGTGTGAAAGAAGGTAATACTGCGCTAGAGAAATTATTTAGGACATCTGGGCAGTAATCCTAAAGAGAGATGCTGTATCTTTTATAGATTTATTTTCTATGACATATTTAGTAAGAAAAATGGATATATTTAAAATTATATACCTATATATCCATACATGTATGTACATACATACATACATATATATATAATGTAAACATAAACATATAAAGGCATATTTGGTATTAAGTTAAAAATTAATTCCTAATTTTTGGTCAAATAATTATTTGAATTAATTACAATATATAAAATAAATGGGTTTTATTGCACTATTTATTCATCAAGAATTCAAATTTGAAGAAAAACAGAAACATGGCTTATACATATAAACAATCATAAAACAAAATATTTAATATTTTGTTAAATATTAGAACCTTAAGTAGCAAAAATTTTGCTAACAGTTGATATCTCTTGGTAGTAATAAAGAGTATTGCAACTAAATATTAAATATTTCATATTGTTCTTTCTTTGTTGAGTATGACTCATTAAAGCCCCATATGTAAGAACAGGGTACACACACAGTAACACAATTTCACTTGGCAAACAGTGCATTCATTATTAACCATGTTTATGAAATGTCTAATGAGAAATAATTTCCATATGTTGCATATAAAAATAAAATGCCCCTTTAAATATTATTTTTGATCTTGTTTCTAGTAGTGTTGGTAGAGCTAAAATCAAATTGCAAGACCCTAAGTTATGAGTAGGTGGTTAAGGCTGAAGGCAGTTTGCATTGGCTCCTCTTCCAAGTTATTTGAAGAGGAAGAAAGGAAGATAATATTCAGACTCCTCCAAATCAACCTATGTTTTGAAAACATACATGGCATTTTCACAGGAAACATGGGACAACATTTCCATTTAGTGATATAACTATATGGCTTCTTGTATTTATCCCCTACTTAGCTACAACATGTTCTGTTCTTCAGAGTATGGGGTTTTGGTGTCAGACAACTTGGACTTAAAAGAAGACTCAAGTCCTCTCTGTAGCATCTGGTACCTAATTAACCTTATTAAACCTCCTCAATTAACCCATCTATAAATGTGGAGAATAATAATTAGTTCTCAAGATTTTTTTATAATTAAGCAAAATATTTATCTAAAAAAAGATCCTAAACTGGTATTATGCACTCTGGATACTTGTAGACATGTTTTGTTCAGCCCACATAATGATAACAAAAATGAATGCCAATACTAGCCAAGTAGGAGATCTGATGTAATCTTCTGACGACTAATATATTTATGGTAATACCAGGCCTGCCTTCCCTCATGATTCTTAGGAAGTAGCTATCCATCTAGAAGAGGAATTAACTTTCCAAGTTAACAGAGTACACACCTGGATCACTAATTTATCAATATTGCCCTCTACATCTTTGAACATATTAAGACTTGTAAACAACTAGTTAGAACTTTTTTATAAGATGTCAACCACAGCACACTGATTTACCTACTTTCTCTCCCACAAACCTCCATTTAACTGATAATTAGGAAAAAATGAAATACCACAAGCATGAAGAGAATATGAAGGTTGAACGAGCAGCGGTATATAGATCTTTCAATAAATTTCTGAAAAACTGGAGAGATTAGGGCATTGGTAACTGTTAAAGTGAAGCAGAGGGCATGGAAGCTGAGAAGACACATGAAAGGGCTATAATCAGGGAGGACATAATATTCTACATAGAGTCCTAGAGGCTTGTGTTTGTGAAGTTTCAGATAAAACCTGCTGGATGAAATCACATACTGACAGGAGAGACTAAATTACAGATCTTCACTTGCAATTGCAGGTAATCTGTTGTTATGGCATGCACAGAATACTCAGAATACTCAATTAGGAAGGGTTTTCTCAATACTGACTAGGCAAAATTTCTGAAAGACCATGGGTGCTAAAGCCAAAGACCAAAGTCTTTCTCATTCTGGTATTGACAGTTCTTTCTGTAGATGTTTTGTGTGTTTGGTTTTTTTGTTTTGTTTTTTTTGTCAGGCATCACCCATATAACCAGAGCTCCCTATTAGCTTTTTTAAAAAAAACTTTTCTTTATTTTTTGAGACATTTATTTCTTAAATTAACAGGCACGAAGCATATCATAGTAGTAAGCTGCTGCTGAAGTTAAAGGGAATTCAGGTCACCTTCTGTGACCTGAAGGTGAGTACTTTAGCAGACATGTGGGGAGAAAGGAGATAAATCCCTGGGACAAACAGGTTGGGTAGTTGGAACATCGATGCCTTGTGCAAGCTAGGACCTTCCAAGTTTACTAAGGTGAATTAGGATACATCAACCTGCTAGCAGAGATGGCAAAGATCTTACCTGTTTCAGACTAGGCTCTGAGTGGGAGATGAAGATACCTTCCTAAAAATTGATAAAGCATAAGTCTGTATTTATACAGTTATGAGATTTAAAATGTATTAATAGTATGGTATATGACACGACCCTCAAATTTAATAATTAATTTAAAGTGGCCCTCAATCAGAACAAGTATTCTGACAAACAAGCAAAGCCTATGGAATAAATGGTCAACTCACAAATGAAGAAATATAGATGAGTAATAATTACAAAGATCCTCAGCTTCTTTAATTCTCGAGAGAATGCAGATTAAATGCACATAATACTGCATATCCCTTATACTAGTAGATAATAACAAGTGTCAAAATTAGAGGGATGCAGAAGAGGGGAAGGTTTATTTGCTACTGGTAATGAAGAAGGAATACACCTCAATGCACTTTGGAAAGCAATATCTAAGTTGAGAATTTGAAAAACCCATTGATTCAGCATTTCTCATATCCTTGAGAAATTCTTCCTCATAGTCACACAGGGAGATATAGCAAAGTGTTCATGTTCATAGTAACATTATTTTAAAAGAAAAAGAAAGGAAGGGGATAGTTTATTAGCCTGAATATGGATAACTAAATAGTGGTCTCTCCAAATAAATTAACGTTATTTACCAATGACACAAATGAGCCAGTTTCCTATATTACTATTATTAATACTTTTAACAAAGGACCCAAAAGACACTTAAAAACATGTTACTTCTCCTTCTTAGATTAACTGAATTCTATGTTATGTTTTTTAGTCACAAGTTTGTTTAGATTAGAAAAAGGGAGTTGTTTGAAAAACACACAAGGAAATAAGAAGAAAGTGAATCTTCTTGTTACAACCAGGCTTCCTGGGAATCCAGGTCACCCAAATGGAATTCAAATTGCAAAAGAGTAATGACCCTTATAAACTAGAATGATGGAGACCAGGAAGTCATTCAGGGTCTAAGGTTGCTCTAGGAACCCAAATGTCCTGTAATAATGTGGTCTTCATAAGAAATTAGTAGTTAGAATCCATTCATTTTAGAACTGCATCATTTTCATTATTTGCCTGCTCCTTCTACACATCTGGTGCTATCTTCCAGTTATTTGTATTCATTAGTAATAGTAGTAGTAATGGTAGTCGTATTAATATTAGTATTAGTAATTTTGTTCTTTTTTTCGTGTAGCTCTTGATGTTTTTTGCCCCCTGTCTTTCAGCTGAGGCAGCTACTAGTAAACACTGGCTTTGTATAACACTTTCAAATTATCTACTGAAATAATCTTACAGGTTTGAATTTTGTCTTCTCTTCCATGTCAGCCAAACCATCCATTACTAAGAATATTTTATATTTCTTTTAACAAAGATTGACAAACAATAATTGTGTGTATTTATGGAATACAATATGATGTTTGATATATGTATACATTGTGGAATGTTTAAATCAAGCTACTTAAGATATCCATCATCTCACCTACTTATATTTTGTGGGGAGAACATTCAAAATCTACTCTTTCAGCAATTTTGAAATACAAAATACATTAAGAAATTTGATAAAGTCCTTTGACCAACATTTGGGTGATGCTTCCTTGAGACTGGCACTCTCTTTTGATCCAATTGCCTGTAGTCATGGTAGCAAAGTCATGTGTTAGTCAGCATGGCCGCTAATCCATTAAGAGATGCCAGACCCACAGGAAGCTATGAGGCAAAATACTCTGGAGGAAGTTTTAGAAATCGAAGATATTACAAAGCAAAGTCTTCCCCTGCAGATTTCAAACATAAACATTATATATCCCTGGTTGGATTACTAAGCTACTGAAACCCAATAATAAAAGATAAATGATTAAATTAAAGATTATGTGTTTATACCATTATCTAGTGGGTACAATTTTTACGTGGACATGATATCTTGATTACAAAAATCAAAACCAGTATCTGATAGAAATTAGGATACAGTATTATCTTGTGTTGAGGCTTTGCACCAATACCAACAAAACATTTTAATGAACTAAAAAGGAAGTGTATAAAGTAAATTGCATATTTCAAAGAAAGGTCAGGTGAATAAATGGTTAAATTTGAAATCCTTTAATAGAGAAGAAATAGTAAGGATAGGAAAAGTATAAATATGTTCAAGTTAAATTTCATATTTGCTATAAAATTTTATTAGGAAGTACAGTTTTATATCAAAGAAATATTTCTAGACAATAAAGGGATGCTTCTTAAAATTATTTTTCAATGCTAATCTAATAGCATTTTGTTCCAAATACAGATAGAATTAAAGATAACGTAAGAGTTATAAATCCATTTTCATTTGAAAAAACTTCTAGAATTACAACAGATATGATCACCATTTTCCCTCCGGAGAACAAATGTAGCTTGATATAAAACCACAGGAGGAAAGAAAGACAATGACACAGAGAGAAAAATAATAGGAAGTGTTCTTTGGAGAGCTTAACAATATATTGCAGCTGGTATGGAGATTTCACACTATTCTTCGTAAATAGTCTGTAAACAGAATTTAGCATTGCTGATTCTAAAAGTATACAAAACTATCAAAATAATTACACAGTAATTTTAATCCTTAAAGAGAAAATAATGTTAGAAATTTTTTTCACACATGGAGGAAGTGTCAAAAAGAGTGAACTTACCAATTAAGTGTAGAGCATTTTATAAAACCTGCATATGACATGCAGAAGACCCCACCAAAGATGATTAGCAGGCTATCAGTAGTTGAAATGCAATAGGTAATCTGGAGATAAAAGCATCCTTTATAATAGAAGCAAAGGAATAAAATGTAGGAAGATGGGATTTGGGGTTATGCTATATATTAGAATAAAAATTTAAAAAATTAATTATGGACAGGGAGAGGCATATATTGGATCTAGGCCATTCTAGTTATTCAAATATGCATGTTCATCCCCTGATTAACCAATATCATATAACTATGTAAATGTAAGAGATTTACCTACTGTTCTTAAATACTGTTACCCATATATTATTTTTAAAAACTATAGAAAAAAGTCACTAATAAACTCATCACTTTTACAAATCATGTTTCTATTTTCTACACTTCATTTCAGTTTCTGGCCACACCCACATGTACACATACTTTTTATGTATTGAAAAAATAGAATATTAAGTTTTTAGAGTTTCTTTATCAGAATCATTTTTTTAAGATGGCATAGTATTTTATGCCTATTAATTTTATTAATTTAATACTAGTGAGGATGCAGAGAAGAGGGAAATCTTATGCACTGTTGATGGGAATATGAATGAGTATAGTCATTATGGAAAACAGTATGGAGGTTCCTCAAGAAGCTAAAAATACAACTACCATATGATTAGGCAATCCCACTACTGGGTATATGTGTCAAAAGAAAAGGAAATCAGGATATTGAAGAAACATCTGCATTCCCATGTTTATTGCAGCACTATTCACAATAGCCAAGATAAGGAATAAGCCCAAGTGCCCATCAACAGATGAACGCATAAAAAAATGTGGTGTATATATGCAATGAGATACTATTCATCCATAAAAAGAATGAATCCTGTCATTTGCGGTAACATGGGTGATCCTGGGGGACATTATGTTAACTAAAATAAGCCAGGAAAAAAGTTATCACAGTTTCATGCTCATATATGGAAACTAAAAAAATTTATCTAAGAGATGTAGTGAGTAGAATAATGGTAACTAGAGGCTGGGAAGGGTAGGAAGGAGGGGGAATAGGAAGAGATTGACTAACAGATAAAAAAAAATTACAGGTTGATAGGAAGAATAAATTCTAGGTTCTATATCATTATAGGGTGACTTTAATTAATAATATTTTATCTATATTTTCAAATAGAAGAGAAGATTTTGAATATTTCCAACACAAAGAAATGTTTGAGATGATGAATACGTTAATTACTTTGATTTGATCATTACATATTGTTTACAGGTATCAAAATAGCACACTGTATCCTATAATTATGTACAATCATTATGTGTCAATCAGAAAATTAAAAGAAAATTTAATTAAATTTAAAAAATATGTGAGACATGGAGTTTACCTCCAAAGAGATTTTGGAGAAGAATAAACAAATAAAAAAACCATTTAATTAATAGAAGCAATAAAAAAGAAGATATTGAATTGACTCTAAACAAAAGCCTAATGTATTTTGAACAGAGTGATGATTAAGACCAGATAGGAATGCCCTGTTCCTCTCCGTCCTCATTTGTCTAAATAACTCCAATTCATCTATCCATCTTAGGTTAGTTTAGGTCAGGCATCTGGGCTACATGTTATTTTATTATGTCCTTTTCTTTCTGAGTCCTTAGTTTTTAATAACACATTCATTAGTGATTCAAGCTGGACTCCTTCCCTAAACTTGGTAAAATGCCAGAAACTTTGTTGTTACTCATCAAATATAGGTTAAGTAATTTTCTTGACAGAAGAAGAAGCGATATCTTTGTTGACTGGAAAGGGTTAAAGAAAACTTCATGAAGAAGGTAAAACATGTAATAGGCTTTGAGGAACTGAAGTTGAACAGAAGGGAAAAGATTGCAAGCAGGGAAATACCTTAATAAATTGACAAAGATGGTCCTAAGAATGTGCTTGCTGTAGCTGAATCTGGCATGCATACTAAGGTGTAATTTCACAATGCCAGAAAAAATTAACAGTCTTGGTGAAATTAGCGAACATAAGTCAAAGTCAGTTCTGATAAATTAATCCAAAAAAACCTGTTAATTTTGGAAAATGAGACAAGAAATTTTAAGCGGAGGAGTGTTGGACCAAATTGAATACCTCAGGGGTGGGGTGTACTCTGTGTTTCTAGTATTTAGGTTATGGCCAGAGTGGAATGTGATAAATATCAATGCAGGAAAAGCAGTTAAGTATCCTTGATGTGTAATAGATTATTGAAATGGAGTTGGAATTACAAATACTGGCAGCAGATAAAGACATTAAAATATAACTTGAGTTTTAATAGTCTAAAAACTATAAAGTACAAAATGCGGAATGACTATATTATGACACTAATTATATGGACATAAATGAAAATAAATAAAGTAGAAAGTTTGGTCCTTTTTCTTCCTTGCCATCCCACTCCACCTCCAGTGTTTCCTATTCTCAATATAGCAAAAAGAACTATTCCTCCAAAATGAAATTCAGATCTTAAGACTGCTCTGCTCAAAATCTTCCACTAATTCACCTTCTCTCCATGTAAAAGCAATATCTAATATAATGTGGCCCATGTACAAGACTTGGCCAATGTTATGTCTCTGACTTACCCTCCAACTATTCCATCTCCCTCTTGCTCCATTGTAGATGCAATCACTTCCTTGATGTCTCTCAAAAACTTTAACCTTTAACCTGATTCTTTTTTTTTTTCACATGAAATGCTCTTCCCCCAAATAACCAAGGGGCTAATGCCTTTATGTTTGCCCTGCTACCTTCTGCTCAATGAGTCCTACCCTGACCATTTCATTCCAATTTAAATTTACCCTCCTGACTGATCCACTCCTATCCCCTTCCCTCTCCTTTTTTATAGACATTATAAATTTTAACATGCATTATAATTTAATTATTTTTATGTTTATTGTTTATTGTCTATCTCCCACAAGAATGGGAGTTATTCCAGTGCAAAATTTTTTGTCTATTATGTTCACTGATGCATCTCAAGGGCATGTAGAAGGCACTTAATAAGTATCTATTAATCAATTAAATACAGGCCTACTTTAGCGATATTACAGGTTTGGTTCCAAACTACGGTTTTAAAGTGAATATTGCAGTAAAGCAAGTCACACAAATATCTGTGCGACTTGGTTTATCTGTGCATTGAAAATTTATGATTACACTATACTGTAGTCCATGAAGTGCATAATAGAATTATGTCTAAGAAATATACATACTTCAATTAAAAAGACTTGATCAATAAAAGAGGCTAATGGTCATCTGAACCTTAGGCAAGTCACAATCTTTTGCTGGTGGAGTGCTTTGCCTCAATGTTGATGGCTGTTGACTGAGCAAGGTGGTGTTTGCTGAAGGTTAGGTGACTTTGGCAATTTCTTAGAATGAGAAAAGATTTAGGTTTGCTGTGTTGATTGACTCTTCCTTTCACAGAAGATTTCTCTGTAGCATGCAGTGCTGTTTGATAGTATTTTACCCATTTAGAACTTTCAAAATTGGAGTCAGTCATCTGAAATCCTGCAACTGCTTTATCACCTAAGTTTATGTAATATTCTAAATCCTTTGTTATCATTTCAATAATATTGACCAGATCTTTCACCAGGTGTACATTCCATCTCAAGAAACCACTTTCCTTGTTCATTCGTAAGAAGCAACACCTCATTCAAGAAAGTTTTATTGTGAGATTGCGGCAAATCCAAGCACATTTTCTGAGTCTGCTCCTAATTTGTGTCTCTTATTATTTTCACCACATCTGCAGGTACTTTTTCCACTGGTCTTGGACCCCTCAAAGTTATCCATGGGTCACAGAATCAACTGCTTCCAAACTCCTGTTAATGTTGATATTTTGACTTCATCCCATGAATCACAAATGTTCTTAGTAGCATAGAATGGTGAATCCTTTCCAGAAGGATTTCAATGTGCTTTGACTAGATCCATCAGAGGAACCACTATCTATGGCAGTTTAATGAAATGTTATTTCTTAAATAATAAGACTTGAAAGCTGTAATTACTCTTTGGTACATGGTACATGCAGACTAGATATTGTGTTAGCAGGCATGAAAACAATATTAATTTTCTTGTACTTCTCCAGAGCTTTTAAGTGACCAGGTGCACTGTCAATGAACAGTAATATTTTGAAAGGAATCGTGTTTTCTGACCACTACATCTCAACAGTGGGCTTATAATATCCAGTAAGCCATCCTGTAATCATATGTGCTGATTTGGGCTTTGTTGTTCCATTTATAGAGCACAGGCAGAGTAGATTTAGCGTAAATCTTAGGGATCTAGGATTTTCAGAGTGGTCAATGAGCTGTGGCTTCAATTTAGTTATCAACTGCATTAATCCCTAACAAGAGAGTCAGCCTGTCGTTTGAAGCTTTGAAGCTGTACATTCACTTTTCCTCTCTAGCTACGAAAGTCCTAGATAGCATCTTCTTCTATAATAAAGCTGCATTGTCTGCATTGAAAATCTGTTCTTTAGTGTTGCTACCTTCATTAGTTATCTTAGCTATCTCTTCTGGATAACTTGCTACAGCTTTTACATCAGCACTTGCTTCTTGACCTTGTGCTCTATGCTATGGAAATGGTTTCTGTCTTGAAATCTCATGAACCAAACTCTCCTAGCATCAAACTTTTCTTTTTTTTTTTTTATTTCGGCATATTATTGGGGTACAGATTTTAAGGTTTCAATAAATGCCCATTTCCCCCCCTCCCCCCACAAGTCTGAGTCTCCATCATGACCATCCCCCAGATGGTGCACATCTCACTAATTATATATGTATATACCTGCCCCCCTCCCCCCTGCCCAATACCCTATTATAAACTTTTCTTCTGCAGCATCTGAACCACTCTCAGCCTTCATAGAATTGAAGAGATTTAGGGCCTTGCTCTGGATTAGGTTTTGGCTTAAGGGAATGTTGTGGTTATTTTGATCTATCCAGACCACTAAAACTTTCTCCACGTCAACAATAAAACTGTTTTGCTTTCTTACCATTCTTGTGATCACTGGAGTGGAATTTTAAATTTCCTTCAAGAACTTTTTCTTTCCATTTACAACTTAGCTAGCTATTGGGTACAAGAGGTATAGCTTTTGGTCTTTCTTGGCTTTTGACATGCTTTCTTCACTAAGCTTAATCATTTTAACCTTTTTATTCAAAGTAAGAGATGTGTGACTCTTCTTTTCACTTGACCACTTACAGGCCATTGTAGAATTATTATTTGGCTTAATTTCAATATTTCTGTCTCAGGGAACAAGGAGATGGAGGATTAGCTGGTCAGTGGAGCAGTCAGAGCAAATACAACATTTTTGATTAAATTCGTTGTCTTATACCGGTGTGTTCTGTGAATTTCCAAAACAATTACAATATTAACATCTGATCACAGATCACCATAACAGATATAATAATGAAAAAGTTTGACAGATTGTGAGAATTACCAAAATATGACACAGAGATAGGAAGTGAACACATGCTCTTGGAAAAATTATTGCCAGTAGACTTGTTCAGTGCAGCTTGCCATGAACCTTCAATTTGCAAAGAGTTCAATATTTGCAAAGCACACTCAAATAAAGTATTCCTGTAAATAAATTAAATTTGACTGAAGGTGTTAGAAAACTAGGCAAATCAGATAGGTGGCTTTTCAGAATATAGAATAGTAGAAATAGAAAGAAAAAGCTGTGATATAATTGACTGTGATATAATTCTGGGAGAACTATATGTAGTCATGACAAAACATCAAAATAAAAAACTGAGCAATAATTAAAACTGAAACTGTCAGTAATAAAGCAGAGTGTACACAGTACTAAGAAAAAGTGAGAAAAGGGGATTAGTTTGCCTTGATGTGGTGGGGATAGATTATGGAGATATGAGTGTTCAGGTGGAAGAATAAAGTAAAATTTGTCTGCTAGATGTTTTAGAGAACTACTCAAAACATTACTCAAGATTAAGATGAGAAAACCTTGAATTGTTTATTTTTCTCAAGGACATGATTCTGTATCTTAAAAGAGTATAAATTGTATTGAATGATTATGTTTATAGTAATATATTTTTGATAGTAAGCCCCAACTATGTGTCAGACACGGCATCAAGAAATTTTCATAATTTAATTCTTTTAACTCTCACAATAGCCCAGCATAAATTTAAGAGATGGTTCGCTTTATTTCAGCATTTGATTAACTTGATTTCTACTTTGACAAACTGAAATCCTCATCATGTTCATTGAATATACAAAATGCAATGTGGGTCTGGTCTCAAGTGTTCAGTATATAAAATTTCTTGCTTGTGTCATTACACAATTTCAAAACTCAATTAAAAGGAAAGCCAAGCAATTAAGAAGGAAGCATGTTTTTGCCACATGCCAGTCTCATTATTTGTACAAAACATTTATCTCTAATTAAGATGGTATCTAGAGTACTCCATAAATTGTCATTTATTATTTCTGAACTGAATTCATATTTCTTATTCTACATCTTAAAAATATCTCTTTATTCGCATCTCATTTTTAAATTATTATATTCATATCTACAGGGCTCTTGTAATCAATTCTCTGAAACCTACATGAGTCACTATGCATTTTTCTTTGTTTATAAAAGAACAAGATCTAGCTATATAAAATAAGTGTAAAATATTCCTTAGGTAAAATTTTATGCTCAAATAGATCAGCTAAAGATCATATAATATAAAATAAATATCAAGGTATTAAATTTTTTCAATAAAGTAATTTAGTATCAATCAGTAATGACAAATCTGAATTATTTTATATGTCAATAAAGGATTCCTTATAACAAGCTGTGTAGATGCTACCACAAATATATACCTGACAGCCAATAAATATATTTAAAGGATCCAATATCTTGACCTATCAAAATTACTAAATTCATAAATGCATTGACTAGTGATATTTTTATACATTTTTAAATAGAAAGAAATTTAGGTATTTGGAAAATAAAGTGCTGGAAAAGTAATAACATTTTTAATATAGAAATAAGCTATTCTACCCATATTTAAAACAATAACTTTATTATCCTCATGTCATAGAGAATCATTTGACTGTCATATTTTCTGAATTTGAGTTATTATAAATTAGACATTAATTAATTGACTCTGTTTTTCTGTTCTTCATCACTTTTTCTTCCTCTTTGAACCCTAGAAACTTTAGGTTTATATTATATTTTTACTATGATTATCTGTGAAAACTGCTTTTCTTATGACATATTGAAATATAACAAATACAGCTATTTGTTAAAATAGATTGTTTTATTTAGAAAAGTAATGCAAAACTTTCCCTCAAATTTATATAATTTGATATTCCTGTTTCACTATTTTTCTCTGCCATTCTGTTGCTTTCCTCAGAGAGAGAGATAAGAAAGAGAGGAAGAGAGACTAATTTTTTTCAGCCACCTTATCTTTAGTAATAATGTATATTTTCTTAAAAATAATTTTAAACAACACTAATAAGACATTATTAATCTATATACATTTCCCTTCATTCTCTAATTTTCCCCTTTCTTAGTGATCTTTATAAAAACTAATATTTTTCTTTCATTCAAATCCTATTAATTCCTTGAAGATGAGAAAATATTGCATATTGTATTAAGAATATTTCCTTAAAGACTAGAATTAATATTATATGATATTAGGATAGAAATCATCTTTAATAATCAGGAAGGTCTTGGGCTAATTAATAGTGGTTTCTAGTGTACTCAGTTCTCCTATGCAATTTCTCCAACAACTTGTCATTCAGGTGTCCTCTCAAATACCTTCATTGAAATAGATTGTTCTTTTTGGATCATTTGAAAATATTTAAAATATCAGTCTTTCATACAACAAAAGAAATGTTCTTAAAATTTTCACTTATTTTTTTCTGGACTCGCTCAATTGTGCTAAAATGTGCCTCTGTGTGTGTGTGTGTGTGCGTGTATATATATCTCCAATTGTGTTTTCATGTATCATTCATTTAACAAACATTTATTGAATGCTCTGTTGTACCACACACAGTCAGACACTGGCCATACAGATTTTTAGAGGTACCCTTCTTCAAACTGTATATAGCACAGCGGAGAAGACTAAGACAAAATTAGATGGTTTTAGTATGTTTAATTCAGGGGTCCTCAAACTTTTTAAACAAGGGGCCAGTTCACTGTCCCTCAGACAGTTGGAGGGCTGTTGGAGAGTGGGGTGCACGGCTGCAAAGCAGGACAGGCAGCAGCTGCAAAAACACCGCCTGGCTGGATAAATGTCCTCCGCGTGTGGCCCGCGGGCCGTAGTTTGAGGACCCTAATAAATGTTTTCAAAGGAATCAAAGCAGATAGTTCTGTCATCACATTGCATGTTATCTAGTTCAGTATAGAAAGAAAAGAAAACTGAATATTTTCAGGTCTTTGTGCTTCACTCTCACTTGGGTCTTCAGCATTGGGTGGCAGTGTGGGCATGCTCTGTCCCTGGGAATAACCATTATCTCCAATAGCAGTGACTGGTTTCTGTGCTAGCCATGTCCTTTCTGTATATAATATTCCTAGACAGGGAGGACCAAATCTCTATAATAATAGATATAACTGGTATTCCTTGATATTGAGACAGGTTTTCTCCAATATGGTAATATTTTTGGATCATCTTTGTTTCTTTGATGTTGCTACTTCTTCAGTAATTTTTCCTTCCTTTACACATACGCTTCATGTTCTTCTTCAGTTATTTTTCCTCAGTAACTTTAGACTATTTCATTTCATGATGACACAACGCATTTTCTGATTTTCCTCTTATCTCCCAGATAGATTCTTCCCAAAACCCTTTAATGATTTCTGATTAGCTTTATTAAATCTCATAAGACCTATGCCCTGGACACTGTTGCTTTTTCACGAATTTCTTTTTAGTCATCCCATCTATTATTAGGGATTTAAAAATCATTTGCATGCTCAGAAAGTCCTGCACTTTTATCTTCAGGCAAGGCTGCTCTTTTGCATTCTCATAGCCAAATACATATTTGGCATTCCATGTGGATGTCTTACAGGCATCTAAAAATTCATAATGCCCAAATACGAAATCTTTTTATCTCTCCCTCCTCTCTATACTCAACTCCTATGATTCCAAAACATATGAGGAAGAAACTTTGCAAAAGAAGATAGACAAATTGCCAACAAACATATTCAAAAAATGTTCAACATCAGGAAAATGCAAATTAAAACCACAATGAGGTATCACCTTCCCTCTGTCAGGATGGCTATTACTAAAAAGTCCAAAAACGATAGATGCTGGCATCAATGCAGAGAGAAAAAAATGCTTATACATTGTCAGTAGGACTGTAAGTTAGTACCACCTCTATGGAAAACATTATGGAGACTCCTCAAAGAAATTAGTGTAGACTTACCATTTGACGCAGCAACCTCACTGCTGGGTATCTGCCCTAAGGAAAGAAGTCATTTCATCAAAAAGACATCTGCACTCAAATGTTTATTGCAGCACAATTCACAATTGAAAGGATGTGGAATCAACCTAAGTGCACATCAATTTCTGAGATGATAAAGAAAATGTGGTGTGTGCATCTGTATACACAAACACACACACATACACACGCACACCATGTAGTACTACTTTGCCATAAAAATGAATGAAATAATGTTTTTGAAGCAACTTGAATGGAACGAGAGACCATTACCCTAAGTGAAGTGTCTCAGGAATGAAGAAACAGACACCACAGGTACACTGTAATAATTTGGAACTAATCAATAGGTACACATGGGCACAAAGAGATGTAAAGGTCATGAGAAATCAAGAAAGAGGGGAGATGGAGAGGGGAGGGGTAAAAATGTACCTATTGGGTACAAAGAACATTATTTGGGTGATGGGCACACTAAAAGCCCCAACTTAAGCATTATGAAAGGTTACCATGTAACAAAAAACATTTGTACCTCCTTAGTATTTTGAAATAAAGGTAATAATAAAATAAGTGATAATGAGAGTTTCTACCATTTAGCTTTTGTAAATCAAAAGCCATAACTCATTTTGCAATATCACATTCTAAGTCCCCAGAATTTTATACCTCTCCCTGATAAACAATGATAACCACTTTTCAACATATACTCAGATCTTTCAACTTCCACACTTTCCAAATTCCGCTGGACTCCATGTTGCTCAACGGAGCACCCAAAACCTTAATCTGAGATCTTTTGCCCAAGCGATCAATGGCCTGGTATCGATTATGGTGCTTTGACAATGACTCATGACATCCCATATTGTTACATACAACACATTGTTCCAACAGGTAGGAGAGAAAGGAGGAATTGGTGAAAAAACAAAAACAAAAACCTTATTATTAAACCACATAAGTCAGTACTAAATACTTTAAAATGTAAATCGTGATTATATTTACACAAAGGTTGCGTAAAGTAGTAAATGTCTCTGTTGAAAAAAAGAAAGTAAAAATATTTTATTAGTGTCATATCATGGAGAAACCTACCACAGGCATGTCATAGTAATGTGATCTCCAATCTTTCATTCTATTTCTTACGTACTTTTATTCTGTGCTCACAGATAGACTCACCTATGCAAACAAATAAAACCCTCTTTTTCTCATTCACTTTTGATAGTCAATGCCATAAAACACAGACAATTTTAAAGTGTATGACCTACAAATATTCTAACATATAATACTTAGATACATATTTTAACTAAGGATACAAATTAAATCAGAAAAAAATGCTGAATCAAAAAATAATTTAGTCTAATTCAAAGATGAATAAATGATTACTAAGTGCATATTCTGTTTTGGAATCATTCTATACTTAAATAGTAATGATATCTTGAATTCATAACATATTTATTTATGATTCACAGAGCTTGTAGAAATCTTCCCCATTTTGGGTATGACTAAATAGTAGTAGAGAAGAAATTTTCAACATAATAGAGGTACTCAAGACAGCATCAAATTTTCTTTAATCATTTTGACATGGTGATTTTATCGATTGAAACAAGACAAGAATTTCTTATCATCAAGAAAAAGAAATTCTTCTTAAATTCATACATGCTGCCCAGAATTTTTGGAGCTTCCTAGAAATTGTACCTATTCCAGATAGTATAGCCATAATTTTCATTCACTGAAAATTCTGGTAACAACTCTTGTTAGCAAGAGAAGGAAATAGATTTGATCTATTTATTCACTAAAACTGTACTACTGGGAAAGAATTTATAAGAATTCTTATTATTTCTCATAGACATTCTAGTAGTTCTGGCTAGTAGATGAATCGCAGGGAAAAATGTGACATTTTCTGGCTAGACCTGAATTTGTGAAAGTTAACATTAAGAGAAAAGATCAATGATTTAATTGTGACCTTTTAAGGTATGTATTAAAATGACCTTAGAAATTAAAACAATCAGCAGTATCAGAATGTTAGGTGGATCAAATATCTCTTTTTATTGAGACACTTTATAGAGCCTTTTCTTCTGCTTAGCAACAACCCAGACTTTTATTCATAGTCTGTGCTATATGAAGAGATTGTATTCCATAACACACAATAGCCACCCAGAAACAAATTTAAAAACAAAACTCTCAAAGAATTTCAGTTCTGAAAGAAATCATGGAAAATATTTAGTTCAGTATCTGCATTTGACAGACAATGATACTGAGCTCATTGAGGAGACTTTTCTAATTCACTCCTTTTCTCTATTTTTCTTTGTTCCCCCAGCCTAATCACATTATATTAATACATTGAAATGAGTATGTGTATTCATATTAGTTTAAGAAAGACACTCACTGACTGAGTGCAGTGGTTTGCCCCTGTAATCCTAGCACTCTGGCAGTCTGAGGCAGGAGGATCACTTGAGCTCAGGAGTTCAAGACCAACCTGAACAAGAGTGAGACCCCTGTGTCTACTAAAAACAGAAAAAATTAGCCGAATGTGGTGGCATGCACTTGTAGTCCCAGCTACTTGGGAGGCTGAGGCAGGAAGATTGCTTGAGCCCAGGAGTTTGAGGCTGCAGTGAGCTATGATGATGCCACTGTACTCTAACCAGGATGACAGAGTAAGACTCTGTATCAGAAAAAGAGAGTGAGAGAGAGATACACAGTCCCAAATTTTATCAAGTATCAATTATCAATTATGGTTTGAATTTCAATGCTATTATTTATCAATATCTCTAATTATATTATTAATGTATGTGCTTTTTGAGCAATTGACATGGGATTTCTATTCTGTAGTATTAGGCACCACAAATCACACAAAGTTTTTGCGTGCTTAGATATAATTTCTTTCATTCTTTTGAGACAGGGTCTTGCTCTATTGTATAGACTAGAGTGCAGTGGTGTCATCATAGCTCATTGCAACCTCAAACTCCTGGGATCAAGCAATCTTCCTGCCTAAGCCTTCCAAGTATTAATAGCTGGGGCTATAGGCATGAGTCACCATGCCCAGTTAATTTTTCTATTTCTTGTGGAGATGGGGTCTCACTATGTTGCTCAGGCTGGTCTCAAGCTATCCTCCATCCCTAGCCTCCCAAAGTGCTAAGATTATAGGTGTGAGCTACCATGCCTTGCTTATATTCTTTATTTTATAGAAATCTCAATTTTTCAAAGTCTAGACAAAAGCATTCCTATTTTATTTGATAAGTTGCTATTTTCTAGGTTAGGACATACTTTTGAATGGTGCTGTGAATAATAATTATTTGATCACACACTTCAATTAGTAGAGTGAGTTAAGAGCTCACACTATTTGTTGCACTCCATCATTCAAAATAAGAATCATTAATATTAATAAAGAACTATATGGATCCATAAAAATGCCATTTGGGCTACCATAATATAGGACAGATCTTTAAGGGGAAGAAGAAAAGTTATTATAATAGGGACTGGATGGGGATATTCATTCTCTTCAAGTGATCTTTGAATCTCTTTCTCATTTTTACATTTCCATGTGGTTTGAAAGATGAGGCCCAAGTGTACTTCCCACTTGGGAATTGTCATCTCCCTATAAAATCAAACTGGAATCAAGTAGGGGGCCATGGAAGGGAGTCATGGGGCAGGCACTTTATATCTTCCTTCAGTCTAGATTATGAATAAAAGGAGCGTAAGGAACCTTCGAGGTATACATGAGGTCTGTCCTAGTTAGCTGAGAATAAAAGAATTTATAATTGAAATAAAATACACCCAAATACAGTGGGAGTTTTCCTGATGCATATCTTCTCTTTTATATAAATATGTATATAAGATATATATTTGTGTATGTATTTTACATGTACTGATATTCATATATACATTTGTAAACATTATACGTATATTTGCAAATGATGTATGTTATATAATATATATGTAAATGTTATAACAATGAAGCAATTGGATGGCATTTTTGATGGTATATGGAAATTGGAGCGATCTTGTCTTTCTCCTCCCAAACTATGACAACTACCTTGAATTATAAGACAAAATATTGAACTTCAATTTTTTTCCATAAATTAGACTATATGTGGCAACTTAAAATCTCAGAAGCAAACTGATAGGAAGAGAAAGAAGTTACAAGATTATTATCAGGGAAAATGGTTTAGAAGAAGGGCTGGTTCCACATGGATGCCTAATCATTAATAGTCATCTCTAGAGGGATGTGGTAAACTATTAGTTTGGTGCAAAAGTAATTGCGGTTTCGGATGGTGAATTTTAAATCATTACAACTAGGCTGAAACATATCTTTATTAATCAAAATAGGGACCATTACAATCAACACATTCTTGCCAATAAGAAATAAGTTTGTTTATTCTGTAGCATAAAAAATCCATACTTCAGGATTTGACGAACTCTTGGAAAGCACTTTCTGCATCCTGCTGGTTGTGGAAGCATTTTCCCTGCAAAAATAATTATTAATCTTTCTGAAATATGTTTATGTCTCACATTTATTTCAATGTATAATATTAGAAGTGTTTTGGGTCTTTATTTAGAAGTTCGGTGATGTTTACTTGACAATAAATATGCTGCAGGAAGTTAACTCTTGCCTATTTCAGTTAGCCTGTGGTAAAAATTGTTGTGCATCGTTTCTCTTAAAGTCGTGGTTTCCAAGAACCCATGGAGAAATTACTGTAGTTTTATAAAAATAAAAGCTCAAATGCCTGAACTATATAAAATTCATTGACGTATTCTTGCAAAAACTAAAACTTCAGTTAAGCAATATGATGCGATTAGTTTTTTGCTGTTGTTTTGACCACAAATAGTAAGTTATCATTTTCACTATACACACCACAAACTAAAGGTTGCCTTTCCTTGTACTTAAAAATCTGTGGTTTTAATAGTTCATCCTTCTCTATAAATTATTATGAGAGGTGGTTCTTATGCAGTTTTATAGCAGTGATGCCAAATAAAGTATGAATGATCATTTCCTATTTGATGGTGGTTGAGAGAATTACTTTATATGCCTGAAAATAGGCCACAGCTATACTGAAATGACCAATCTCAAGTGAGTATTATCAGGCAACCTTCCTTAAAGAATGGTGCCAGAGAAAGAACTAATTTTGTTTGGTTTTGACTTTCATCAACTATACTTAAATCCAGGTGATGAGAAAGGGCAGAAATAAATTTCATTTTAGAGACTGATATAATTTTAACTTTACTTAAACATCTTCCAGTGGATGTCATAGAATTTTTTTTCTTCTATCTTCAAGAAATTTGATATAACATGTTGTAAATTCTTCACAGGCCACCAATTTCTTGCTATATTCCTCCCTTATACTATAAAAAAAAAAAAAAGATAAACTCACTTTTTCCCTGTGACCATGAACTAGAGCCACACTTATTGAGATCATTAAAATCTTTGATATAAAACACTTGTGTAGTTCAAGGTTTGTTATTACATAATAATATTTCTTTAGAGTCTTATGTCCGTACAAGGGAGGAAAAATACGAGTTAACTTTGTTTTTCTCAATTTCAAAATGGATATTTTAATTATAAAGCTTTTAATTGCTAACTTTTTCACTTAATAAAATATTTATATTTCTTGGACATCACTTTATTATATTTAAACACTCTCTTTATAAACTAATTTTTCTCAGCAACTCTTAGATTCTGTTTCAATTGAGACACTGTTAGAATGAAGGTGCTGGACACAACACAACCTTGCACACTACATTCTTCTCCCCAACTATGAGTGTTGCTTTTTTTGTTATAGTAGATACTTCTATCAATTTTAATTTTATCCTGGCTGGAGCACAAAATGGTATGAAGGCTAAGCAGATGGTTGCCACAAACAGAAGAACACAAATAAAATTTATGGGAAATTTTCCAGACTGTTAGCAGAAAAGGGAATTAGTCACCAAACTCATTTCGTTGTTCATGAGTATTATGTACTAAACCTATCGTATAACATGTGGAAAATAATCCTATTTACGAACCCAAGCAATTTATAAAACATTTAACTGAATTGCTAATATGACTGTTTGTAAGTAGTAAATGCCATACTGCAATGACTTTCTTATTGATAGATAAAAAGAAAAAATATGTAACAATAGATTGAATTAGGAAACAAACAGTGTATGCTTTCTTTTGTATTGCTAGGCAATATTTGCCTTGAACTAAACCGCGGTCCACTCAAATAAATTTTAGGAGAAAAGCTTGTATAATTGTGTAGGATCATGGAGGACGAGGTTGGGGAGCAGGAAGTGCTCCCTTCTTTTTTTATTTAAGGTAATTTATTCATAATCAACATGGATTCACCTCTTGAATCTAAACTTTAGAGAAATTGAGGGAAAACAGCATATATTTTCCAAGTCTGGAAACGATATAAGAGCTGTCAATAGGTGGTTTTACATTTTATGAGTTCTTCAGAATTTTACATATCTAGTATAGAAGGGCATGGGCAAATTTTTCTGATATTATAAATTAGCTCAAATAATTTCTGGAAGATATTCAGTCCTCAAGATATTTTAAAGTAAAATCCCTTTTCTTCTTCTCATAAAGCATGTTAATTAAGGTTTTAACGTAGATATAAACTACCAATATGAAATATAACCATGGAATCTAGGGCCACCTCAAATACATGTAGAAGAGCAGGGTCATCTCATATTAGTAAGGACCTGCAGACTCCTATCTCTCTTCTCCCTAAGATAAGTCTGAATGAACAGATTCTAAGAAACACTTTTACCTCATTTACTTTAAGGAGATTTGTAGTGTACAGTCATGATTCTTGAGGGATATGGAGGACTATGAACTAAATACAGGAGGAAAGGAGGAAATGATGCACCTATAAATTGTGTAACTGACTTGAAACCCTTTTAGGATACAGTACCAAAGACAGTATTTATGCTCTAGAAACTTCATTGTATTAATTTTTACAGAGATCTATATAAATATGTTCAAGCCATACTTCACATTTAATGCTTCCTGCCAAATATGGAAAGCAATATATATGAATATATAAAACATATATGTTATAAATTACATATATATTTATATGTATGAGAAAAAGAGATTGAGGGAAGCAATGTCTGGGTATCAAATTGGAATCTGTCTTATTGGTTGCAACTTAAAGTGACACTAATGTATACGTTTGAGTAGGATAGAAAAATCAGAGCAAGCACCTCCATCAGCAATAACTCAAAAGGTTAATAATATTTTGAAAATCTACCCTTTTATATGAGGCCTTAGAAAGCTGTTCAAGTGAGAACTATAGAAAGGCCAGTATTGCTGAAGCGGAAGGACCAAAAGAGTTGATTCAAAATTCTGCATGTTTTTTTTCTCTGGGGGGCACTTGCCAATTCTTGATGCAAGTCAAGAGGTTGTGAATCCTCACTTAATCGGGCCCGGCTGCTGTTACAGGAAGGATAAAGCACCGAACGTTTGGCAGAATTACAAGGATGGAAATATAAAACTGGAAACGTTAAGAGCATGAACCACATGGCTGGTTTTCCTCTTAGGGTGAAGATTTTCCACACAGACAGAGATCACTTGATTCGGATGACATTTCAGTGGTCCCTTTGCATTTGCCTGCCAACTGGAGTCTGCAAAGCCCCCCCTCTTTTACTCAGAAGCTGTTCTCAGATTGACTCTTTGAGCCCGGAAGGGAAGTCCCCAGTGTTGGCCTAAGTACTCATTAGCAATTTGATATCTTTTGTTGCTAATTTGCAGCCATAACAAAGTGCCTTAAACAACACAAATTTAGTATTTTTTCATGGTTCTGGAAACTAGATGTCTGAGATTAAGGTATGGCCAGGGTTGGTGTTCTGAGGGCTATGAGGCAGCATCTGTTCCATGATTTTCTCTTACCTTCAGGTGGTTTCCTGGCCATATTTAGATTTCCTTGGCTTGTAAATGTATCATCCCAATCTTTATGTTCACATTGTCCCTGTGTGTGAGGATCTGTCTCTGTGTCCAAACTTTCCATTTTTATGAGAATAGCAATCACATTGGATTCTGGTTTACCTTAATGACCATGTTTTAATATGATTACCTCTGTAAAAGTAATCAAATTATCTTTGATTTCCAAATAAGCTCAGATTTTGAAGTACTAAGTTAGGGTTTCAATATATCTTTTTGAGGGAAAGACATTTCAGCTCAGAGCAGGGTCTCTAATTTTCAGTGGCATCAGAAGTACTTTTGATTTCTATCCATTTCTTTCTACATAATTGCTGATGCTATCAAGATCTTGCTATTATTAATATATGTGGTATGACACTACCCACTCCTATTTTGGTATTCATTATAATATTGTGTCATTTAGTTGTGTTGTAGAGGTTGTCTGTGAGCTCTACTTGCTCTGTTTTGTAGGAGATTATCATGAGATTCAATAACTGCAATGCTATCATTCTGCTGTTAGTCTCTTGTTATTTTTTAATCATACTGAAAAGTTAATTTTTTTTTTAGTTTTGAGAATCATGTTCTTTATTTAGTTCCAGAAATCTTTCAGTCATTTTGTAAGCTATTTTTCCTCCTTCATTCTCTCTGTAATTTCCTTTGGAAAATCCTTATAGTCATTGATTAGGGATACTTGTATTACCTTCCCTGTCTATAATTTCTTTCCTGCTTTCCTGTATTTTCCTTATCATATTTCTCCACTTTATATGCAGATAGTAATGAAATTTCTATCTCTTGTCAGTATACTTTTTCAGTTTGTTAAGATTATCATTTATTCCATTATTCAATCCCATTTATTCCAGTTAGTACATTTTCATTATTCCTACATAATTCTTCTTTTTAAAACTTAGCTGCTTGTTAACTCAAAACCTCTAGTAGATGTTATTTCAACCATAATTTGAAAATTCTAATCATAATTTAATTTCTATCTCTATATTCTATTTCCTTATATATGTTGTTTCCTGTTTTGTAATCTTGGGTTTTTATTTCATGTATAGTGTTTCTTAAAGCATTTTGTAATTGCTGCTTGAGATACAGACTTGCATGAAGAGATTTCTATTCTCTTTACAGCTGCTTTTATCAGTTACTTCATGCCAAGGGCTTTGGAGTTTGTGTCTCTAAAATAAGTCTTGTATTAACAGGTTCAGGCCAGAGACTGGCTCTGTTTCTAATTTTTAATGTGTACATTTTGTTTTTATTCTGCAAGTAAGCCACCGTAAATTTTCTGCAGAATCCTAGGTGAATGGATGGAGACTTTTTTTTCCTGTTTATGATTAAGAATCATCATATCTGCACTCTTTGCTCCAAACATACACTGATGGTGTATATTTGCCCCCAGAATTCACTTAGGCACAAAAACACTAGCCCTTGAAGCCTATATCT